>NC_041392.1:458265812-458509827 GCF_002162155.2 Triticum dicoccoides | reverse complement strand
ATAAACCGCTAGTAAAAAGTTACAATAAACCGCTAGTAAAAAGGACAAACAATCCGAATGCAATTTTTTCGCGGGGGCAGTTTTGTTGGCGGTGCGTGAAAATTTGATCACAAACTGAATGAGTTGCAGTATTTGTGCAAGGTTGGCTGACACATACTTATTTCCGCATCACATGTGGGGTGGTTACTTATTACCTGTTAAAAAGAGCATGACTTTAAGAGAAGGAGGTGCATAAACAAATTTGTCAGCAGATTTTGTTTGACAAAACACTGTGATGCAAAAGTAATATTGGAAAAACATCTAGACGCTGCATACGAAAATAAAAGTGAGGACAAAATGTTATTCCAAGACGTGACAATAAAACAATTTGAATTAGGCATAATTCCTCTTTTTTCTAAAAAAAAGTCTGCCGAACATGGAATTGATGTTTTCAGGGTGATTTCTTGTACTAAAACGCGCATATTGTGTTGGTGATTACACAATGAGGAAGGATTTGTCCTGAAAATTTGATACACCAAGTTGGAAGATGGTGGCGCGCAGGTGCGGCTTGACTAACTGGCCAGAGGGACAGGGTGGCAATCACACCTAGATGGTGTGTGCGTGGAAGATTGTCCCGTGGTAAAAAGGATCACGTAAATAAATGTATCTACCTGCCCTCGTCAGACATGATGGATGAAACGATGGTACTTGTGAACAGCCTGGCAGCACGGCGTCCTTACCATGGGATAATATTATGTGTAAATGGAAAATACAGTGTGGTGTAAAAAGGTGTCAGGTGAAATACATGGGAATAATACGCCACTGCAGTTGATCCATGTGAAGACTGACGAACCAGATAAAGAGCTGCAGGGAGCTCGGCCTCCAAAAGGCATTTTCGTTATGTAATGCAGTATAAAATATCATTTATATTTTATGTGTTCCACTTTGTTCACCAGAGATAACAAAACGTGATGGATTTGGATGATGGACTGAAACATCACAAGAAGGGTGCATATAGCTAATCCTTTTTTATATATATGTTGCAAAAAATAATACAAAAAGATGCATAGTTTTTTTTTAGAATACAGGAGACATAGATATGGATTTTGAAGACGCTCAAAGGAGTCCATCGACAAGGGTTTCGGAGCAACGTCGCTGGAAGGGGCCAAAATTCACCGAGTTTTTTACAACATAATGGTGTGGAAGCGGTGATATATCTCGTAAAAAGAAAAAAAGACGCCAATTTAAATGTTATCACACAAAGTATTTTTTTAATAGTACTATCAATTTTCCTTCGCCATATTGCCTTTTGTATTCAACTAATTTGGCTTATTTTTTATATTGATTTGACTCTTTTTTGTATCATGCCGACGGACTATGTTTGTACCCCTAAAAATATTACAATCATCGAATCAATCATGTCACCCCCAAGAAAACCAAGTTTGTGGACATTGGAGAAGTCTTGTTATCAAATGACGATTTGGAATGCCTTAATATTATATGTTTTTGCATGATGGTGTAAGGCCAATTGCATAAACTTTGTACTTAGTAATATAAACCATATAATATCTAATAACATAAATATATTCTAAATATGGAATTACAGGTGATAAATGATTTATCTACGAGACAGGGAGGATGAAAAGATACATATTATTAGCACGTTTGTATCTAGTCAGGTAAAAGAAGACGGAGAAAAAGACACAGACTCATCAAAATATCATCATATCTTACAATATTTTAATACTTATGTACAACAAGATATTGTTTATTTCGTCTCATTATCCATGCATATAATAATGTATTGTTTTAATTAATCCATGTGTATAATGATTTATTATTATTTATATCTAGGTGTGACTACTCTTGTACGATATTTACACCAGTTATTCATTCCGATTAACATTCCTGAGTACCAATGGTATCTAGCAGTCGTCAATGCCAAAAAACAAGAGATTCAAGTATTGGATTCACTTGGTGCTCAGATCAAACGGAGCGACCTTGCTACTACGGTAACCATCTATGTGTGAAATTTAACATGCATTATCTTTGTATAACTCCATTAAAATATTTCAAGAGCCCGTGGCAACGCACGGGCATTCTACTAGTTTCAGTTGTTCCCCACGATTATTGTTTCAACCCGAATATCATTTGATATCCATGCGTTGCGTTCCTCTATAGATTCACACCGAGTCAGATCGACCATAGGATCCAAAACATGGACCATCACGATTAAAAAACATTTTTCTTCTTGAGAATACGATTAACAAGCATTCGCCAGCTACTCCAGAATGCCTGAATTTGGAGCATTGGCTCATGCAAAGTTGCCACGACGGTAAAAAAAGCTATGTACATATTGTCAATGCCACGAACTAAAAAAGAATTAACAAGATCTCCTCGCCAGGAAGAAACGAGCAGCGATCAATGCCGCCACGACGACGACGGCGACGAGGAGCTCAGGCTGCCGACGAGCTCAACGAAGTCGCTCTCAGAGCACGGTATGATAATCCCGCCGCCGTGGTGGTCGAAGCCGAACTCCTCCTCAGCGCTCTCCAGCAGCGCAACGAACGACGGGTGCCTGAGGTACGCCGTCGGGATCACGAACCGCGCCCTCGCCTCGCCGACGTACACCGCGAAGTGGCCCCTCGGCACCGCGCCGCCGCCCTTCCCGCCGCCGCCGCCCTTGGCCAGGTGGAGCCTCGACATCAGCTGCTGCAGCTTCCCACCCATGGCATCGATCAGCTAGCTCGAATGCTACTAGTATTTGCTTCAGTATCGATTGCTAGCCAGTGTCAGTGTGAGCGAGTTCATCAGTAGTTGCTAGCTTGCTTGGTGTTGCAGGTTGCGGGAGCTCAACAATGCTGTTGCTATATATAGTAGCGGAGTACTATATTTTTTCTGTGTGCTGTCAGTTGTTAAACCTCCTGACGTGGAATTAATTTGCCCAAGGAACATTGCCACATGACTGTCCCCTGGCATGTTGCTTTTCCGTTAGGATGAGTCCATTTGAGATGAGATATGCCGCTAATATGGACGCTCAAGTGTGTCTCGAGTAAGTTGAGCACTCAAATCGTTCCTCGGTGACCAAATTTGGATGCTCTTAGCTGCTGAGTTTACACATGTAAGCACTCATCTCGACATGAATAGCCCGTTCCAAGATTAAGAACCGGTGGCTGTCGTGTGTTGGCATCACAGCAGTTGAACGCTTTGCTCCAACTTGCACGGCAGGCCTCGCCGCCGCAGCGGCAACTGGACAATACAAATGGACGCGACCCCACGGGTGGCATCCATCGCGGATTCAGCTCGTGCACAATTGCCCAGGGATGGAGACACCGCCGCATGGGCGTCGAGCCATCCTCATGTGCTTGACCACGCGCGGATTTCGGCTCAATCATTGGCACCGGCAATGGCGGCTTAGCAGAGCTTACGCCCCGATAAGCGGGGAATTAAGGACCGGTGAGCGGATAGAGAGAGCGATCGAGTGGACGCCTCCAGCGTCAAGAATTTGATCGGCGGCGGCCCACGGCATCCGCTCCTGCGGCCAGGAATCGCGCAGCGCGCGTCGCGTGGGGCGGTGATCGAGTCGAGAGCAGCTAGACCGGTGAGGCGCGGGGAGCCATGCCGCGGGCGAGATCGCGCTGCAGCAACATGCGGGGTGCCGGCGAGATGAGGTACATGATCCGGCACACTTTTCTGGCAGACCGTTCTTCTCAACTTCGGGAACTGGGTGCGAGGACAGGTATTTTTGGGTCCGAGAGTTGCACGGATTACAGTGCATTTTCTGTTCTTTGTTTCACGAAAAAAAATTCCACTATTGCGAAAATAAAATCAATGGGAAAGAAGCTAAGTATATGAACAATCAGTTAGAAAAAATAAAATTGCGTCTGCCGGGAGTCGAACCCGGGTCTATTGCTTGGAAGGCAATTATCCTAACCGTTGGACTACAGACGCTTTGATGTACGGACATAAAACGTCATCGTTGTTATACTAATTAGAGCGTCCGAACTTGTGCTCAACCTGAATAAACCCTCTGATATCAGATTGAACAAAAACGAGACAACAGAGGGCCAAGATAAAACATAAAGTTATATCAACATCCTTTGTGGTTGCTAACCCCAGATCCTTCTATCATCTCGACTTTTCTCCATCCATGTGATGAAGAAACCGAAGAAGACCAAACCTGCACAAGCTAGGCTAACCTCAAAGGTTTAAAAGAGTCACATGTGCCACCTACTCCAACAGATGAGAACCTAATATCATTCAACAAATTGTGGCTTGCGACACATCCATTGCAAGACAGGTTGTTGAACTATTGCTTCATTGATGTACTGTCGAGGAAGAAGACTCGGAGCACAAAGGAACAAATTAACATACCTAGTGTCAAGAGCATGCTTGACAAAATACTATTGCTGCTACCAACGTCAAGATAGGTTAAAGCACTAGACAAAAATCCACAAGAACCATTTATCCGCGGGACCAAAACGCCACAAGCTCACTTGTGTAGGTCGCATCAGATCCGACAGCCACACCAAGACGGGCATAGATCCGTAAGACTTTTATTTCGGACAACACCACCTCCACTACCGAGACTTTGCGGCCAAAGAACAAAATTCAAACATAGATGAAAAAATAACCTATATACTTTGATAATTGATCTTTACTTGTCACCCCCACCTCTGCCTTGAAAGCCGAAATGGGACCGAAGGCGGGGGAAACTAGTAGGAATCACAAACCTAGTTACCGCCGGGTAGTTTTTTTCCTTCTCTATCTCCCAATGTGATCTGATTAGATGAGGAGCAATGTTGACGTAATAAGTCGCAACTTGAAGAGAACACCTTTTGGACTAGTCTTTTTTTACAAAAAAACTGGTAGAAAACTATTTAAAAAGCTAGATGAAGAGATCAAAAACCAATCAGTAAATTGTGTGGGATTCCTTTTCATGACCATAAACCCCACCAACACTAATTCATATTTGTAGTATTGGCGCCACTTTCAAAAAAGTGGGAGCTTCATTTTCAAAAATCAATTTATTCCTTATGATCCAAATGCTCCAAGCTGCAATGATAACGACCTCCATGAGGAAAGGAACATGTGTCAGGACTTGGCTGCAATCTGGAAGCATGGCAGCTATTGTGTGCAAACTTGAGAGTGGCCATCTCAACCAGGATATTAGCCAGGTAGAACCATGTGTGTTCTGCTTATTATTGGGAAAATTCCAATTTTTATTTTCTAGTGATAACACAGTAAAAATGTTTAATAATAAAATCAGGTTTGCTAATCCTCATCTAGATAGAAATTCTTAACTCACGTGCGAGTTTTTCACTGTAAGATTTTTGTAGTTCCAAAATTCGTATTGTATATTTTTGCATGTGGCCGCATGGTTCTAGTTTTTGCCTGATCCATTGTTGATATTTTTGTCTTCGTTTGCACGCCTTCGTTAATGGGTTGTGGGAGAATCACATACATGGGTTGTTGCCTTTTGTTGCCTCACGAGCTTTTTTTCCTTCTCTTTTCTTGGGAAAATATGAGAAGAAGGAAAGGAGAGTAAGTAGAAGATCCATTTTTTAATCTATTAAATGTGCACTCTTGACATAGAAATTGTCCTTCGACCTAACTCAATTGTATGTTCATTTTTTGACACACAGTTTATCCTCGACCAGTGGAAGTACATCTAGTGCCCCTTTGTGGTTTTGGAGTATTGGCGGCAAAAGTGACCAAGGAACTAATGTGATTGTGAGTATACATAAGTGAAAGTCTCTGAAGATTTGGTTAACCGACGTAGACAAACCCTAAAAATGTATGTGGTACATTGAAAAATTCGGTGCGCCCTTTGAGAATTAGCTGAGAAAACATGAAGAAATTGTCTTTTGTGAGTTCTTTTTCCTCTTAATTGAGTCACAAGGAACACCGTACTATTAAGAGGGGTTCAAGTGATACAAGGAAAATAATTTCAAAGTGATGTTCAATCCAAATCTATTTCTTTGAGTGAAGACCTTGGAAATCTCGTGCAGAGCAGCTCATGTTCTTTAGCGTTAGAGATGATATTCTTCAGGACACTATAGTTAATGTTCTCACTGAAGAGGTAGGAAACCAACAGTTTGGTTCTCCTACCGTGAAGAATTTGAGAGCTCAAATTTTTACCATTTATGAGTTGGCAATAACTAGTTGACGGGCCAGTCCCATTCAGCTGTCATATACAGACCTCCGATTGCGACCCCGCCTAGGGCGAAGCCAGCGTTTGGGTGTTGGGTTCAGCTAAATCCAATGATTTCTCCTGGCCATGGTATAGGTACGTATAGTATGTGCTTGAATCCAATAAAAAAATAAGGGTTAAACCCATACACTTGGAATGGAACGCTCGGTGCGAAGCCCATAAGCCCACAAAGTGAATTCCCTTCGAGCCAGCCTAACATGTCTGTGCTTGTCCGCCTGCCGCGATTCTATTTTTGTACATGTATAGGGCAGCCGCACGACCTTTTGTGTTTCTATTCGCTTCCTCCACTTTGCGATCTATTCTCTCGTTCTCCTTGATACCCTAGTGACAAGGATGAACTTTGCAGGGGCAATCCCCCCTAGACCAAGGTGTTAGTTTGTCACATCTCTCACATCTCCTCTCTGTTGTGTATCCCGTAGCCGGTAGCCCATAGTTTTATATTGTAACTACTATTCACGTATTTTGATTGATCTAGGCTATCGACTTTTATTTCAACAAAAAAATCGATCATAAGATTTGAGATAAGGATGCTAGCACTTCAAGGTCACCCATTAGACACAGACAAAGTGCATCAAATGTCCCTGTAAGAAGTTTTTTGAAGCTTTTCCATTCAAAGAGAAATTAATTTGGATGAATTGCCTTATGATCTGACTGGCCGGAAGATCTTTTCAGAGTACAAAAGAAATCCGAGGAAGCGAGATGAGATTAGGTGCAGATATTTAACGAAGGGACCTTACATGCCACCGCTTAATTATATTTATCCACATAGGGTATTGGAGATAAGAATAGGGATTTAATCCATGCTGGTTTAACAAAGGAAATTACTAATTATTTTTGCAAAGGCGACTTCATCATGACATTCTATTTCCTACTATTTATGTTTTATTACGAGTTAAAGATGTTACCTAATGAGTTATTTATCTTCTATGTAGATAGTTTTTGAATTATACAAGGGAACAAATCAGAGATCGATGAGGCTACCGACATGTCTGACAAAGAGTGAACAACAATTATTTTGAGACACCTTACCAAACATAGATTTATCATTGAACAGTTAGTTGGAGTCGAGCATGTTCAGGAAACATCAACAATTTGTCTCAATGCTACTCTTCAAAACTTATTCACTTATAGTTGGTTAAGGATAAAATAGGTCAGAGGACAATACTATGATGGGGCAAGCAACATGCGTGTCAGAGGGATAATATTGTGATGGGGCAAAGAACATGCGTGTCAGAGGGATAGTATTGTGATGGGGCAAGCAACATGCATGGTGAGTTCAAATTGAAAGCAACTATTTTGCAAGATAAGTCACCTAATTATGTGCATTCTTCTGGTCAACAACTCTATTGGTAATTGTGGCAGTATGAAAGAACTATGATGATATTGAAGATTTTTTCTACACGATCTCTATCTAATTCAATGTCATCCAACCGGTATGTCTCATACTCTTTCAATTTTTAATGTAATACAATATGCAATAAGTGATGTCGTATTTTCTATTACGTATGTTGTGTTTTAGTGCGATACTCTTTTTGTAAGATGGTATAAATTAGACTTTACACTTTATTTATTTGTACTAAATCCTTATAACAAGCTAATGAGTGAAACCAATGGGAAAAATTTCAGGTTCTGCCCCTAACCCTGACTATAAATAGCCATCCACTCCATCATTAGTTGGTTGGCTGCTTCAAGTTAATTTGCGACAGGTGCCATTTAGAGAAAGCCACCCCCCTGAAGCATTTGAGAGAATCCTAGTGAGTAAAAATCCCAAATACCCAGAGCCAAAATAATTGAGCATCATTGAAGAATCTGTTATAAGTGAATCAAACGCTTGTTACTCTTGAAGACTGTGATCTTTCAGATGGCTAGGCGTATGTCCAGAACATTCAAGAGTCATTGTGGATAGCCGAAGAATGCGTATGTGAAGGTTTTAGAGATTTACCATGAGTGATTGGGGGAGGTCTAAGTGACCTTAGCTTAAGAAGAATAAGGTGACTACTTGGTGTTCTGAGTTAAATTTCAGCCTCGTGAACCAGAAGTAAAGTTGTCACAAAAACCTTAAACCGGTCAAAAAAATATGTCTTCTTTGAGCAGTTGGTTCCAATTTTTCACCCTTTAAATTATGTACTTGTATGTTGTGAAGACTTTCTCTCCTCTCCATGAAGACTTTATCTAATGACTTTCATTTCTATGTTTCTCATATGTTATGGTTTGTCTTCACCCTAGTAGTACTTAAGTGTCTTGCCTGTTTATAGGCGACCATCCAACCCATGCTTGCGGGTTACCCGAATTCTACTTCTTTGAGCCTCTCTCCTGACTTTTCTGTTGCGTCGGCCTATCACACATTGTGACGTAGGCCGAGTGTCCCATGGGGCGCACCTCTTTGGAAGGCACCACTCCCATTGAAGTATTTTTTGCGTGGCAATTACCGAGGGATCGCCACCCATCAGGGACCGAGGTGCTCAAGAGCACGACCTAGATAATGGGTTGCGCCCATTGTGTGGGGGGCCAAAAATCGGGACCCACATCCTCTTCTCGTGCACGACGACATGAGTATCGTGGCGCTTTGTCCGGGAGGCACTTGGGCCAGATTGGGAGGCTCAAGACTTGGCTGACTTTCTCCAGTCCAGAGATGTCCATATAGGGTGGAAAAGGCAGGTTTTATGGCAAGTTTTCACGGCATTAGCTTGGACTCTCTGGAAAACGCTTAATAGAATGGTGATTGAGCGGGTCTTCCTTCGCAGGGCCTCTGACTCCTGCTTCAAATTTTCTTGCCTTCTTGCAACACTGACACCCGCTGGCTAGGCAGTGGGACCACGACTGGCTGGGGATGATATTGGATGCGCTTCATGAAGGAAATATGCCCTAGAGGCAATAATAAAGTTGTTATTTATATTTCCTTATATCATGATAAATATTTATTATTCATGCTAGAATTTTATTAACCGGAAACTTAGTACATGTGTGAATACATAGACAAACAGAGTGTCACTATTATGCCTCTACTTGACTAGCTAGTTAACCAAAGATGGTTAAGTTTCCTAGCCATGGACAAAGAGTTGTCATTTGATAAGCAGGATCACATCATTAGAGAATGATGTGATTGACTTGACCCATCTGTTAGCTTAGCACGATGATCGTTACAGTTTCATTGCTACTGCTTTCTTCATGACTTATACATGTTCCTCAGACTATGAGATTATGCAACTCCCGAATACCGAAGGAACACCTTGTGTGCTATCAAACATCACAACGTAACTGGGTGATTATAAAGATGCTCTATAGGTGTCTCCGATGGTGTTTGTTGAGTTGGCATAGATCGAGATTAGGATTTGTCACTCCGTTTATCGGAGAGGTATCTCTGGGCCCTCTCGGTAATGCACATCACTATAAGCCTTGCAAGCATTGTGACTAATGTGTTAGTTGTGGGATGATGCATTACGGAACAAGTAAAGAGACTTGCAGGTAACGAGATTGAACTAGGTATTGAGATACCAACGATCGAATCTCAGGCAAGTAACATACCGACGACAAAGGGAACAACGTATATCGTTATGCGGTTTGACCGATAAAGATCTTCGTAGAATATGTGGGAGCCAATATGAACATCCAGGTTCCGCTATTAGTTATTGACCGGAGACATGTCCCGGTCATGTCTACATAGTTCTCGAACTCGCAGGGTCCGCACGCTTAACGTTCGGTGACGATCGGTATTGTGAGTTTATGTGTTTTGATGAACCGAAGATTGTTCGGAGTCCCGGATGTGATCACGGGCATGACGAGGAGTCTCAAAATGGTCAAGACATAAAGATCGATATATTGGATGACTATGTTTGGAGATCGGAATGGTTCCGAGTGAGTTCGGACATTGACCGGAGTACCGGGGGGTTACCGGAACCCCCCGGGGAGTATATGGGCCCTAATGGGCTTTAGGAGAGAGAGGGAGGGGATGCCTAGGGCAGTCCGCGCCCCCCAAGGCCTAGTCCGAATTGGACTAGGGGGGAGGGGCGGCGCCCCCTCCTTCCTTCTCTGCTCTCTTCCCTTTCCTACTCTCCTACTCCTACTACATGGAAAGGGGGGAATCCTACTCCCGGTGGGAGTAGGACTCCCCAGGGCGCGCCATAGTAGAGGGCCGGCCCTCCCCCTCCTCCACTCCTTTATATACGGGGAGGGGGGCACCCCATAGACACACAAGTTGATCATTGATCCCTTAGCCGTGTGCGGCGCCCCCTCCATCATAATCCACCTCGGTCATATCATCGTAGTGCTTAGGCGAAGCCCTGCGACGGTAGCATCATCATCACCATCATCACGCCGTCGTGCTGACGAAGCTCTCCCTTGACACTCAGCTAGATCGAGAGTTCGTGGGACGTCACCGAGCCGAACGTGTGCAAATCACAGAGGTGTCGTACTTTCGGTACTAGGATCGGTCGATTGTGAAGACGTACGACTACATCAACCACGTTGTCATAACGCTTCCGCTTACAGTCTACGAGGATACGTGTACAACACTCTCCCCTCTCGTTGCAATGCATCACCATGATCTTACGTGTGCATAGGAATTTTTTTGAAATTACTGCGTTCCCCAACAGTGGCATCCGAGCCAGGTCTATGCGTAGATGTTACATGCACGAGTAGAACACAAAGGAGTTGTGGTCATGGATATATACATATTGCTTGCCGTCACTAGTTGATTCTTGATTCGGCGGTATTGTTGGATGAAGCGGCTCAGACCAACATTACGCGTACGCTTACGCGAGACTGGTTCTGCCGACGTGCTTCGCACACAGGTGGTTAGTGGGTGTCTGTTTCTCCAACTTTAGTTGAATCGGATTCAATGAACAGGGTTCTTTCTGAATATCAAAAACCAATCACTATACCGTGTTGTGGTTTTTGATGTGTAGGTAAGAACGGTTCTTGCTCAGCCCGTAGCAGCCACGTAAAACTTGCAACAACAAAGTAGATGACGTCTAACTTATTTTTGCAGGGCTTGTTGTAATGTGATATTGTCAAGACGTGATGAGATATAAGTTGTTGTATGAGATGATCATGTTTTGTTGAAGTTATCGGCAACTGGCACACGCCTTATGGTTGTCTCTTTATTGTATAAGATGCAAGCGCCAAATAATTGTTTTACTTTATCGCTATGCGATAGAAATAGTTGCAATTGCAATACTTGGCGAGACGACCATCTGATGACACGTTGATAGAGATCAAGATGATGAAGATCATGGTTTCATGCCGGTGACGATAGATATTGATACGTCTCCAACGTATCTATAATTTTTGATTGCTCCCTGCTATGTTATCTACTGATTTGGGCAATATTGGGCTTTATTATCCACTTTTATATTATTTTTGGGACTAACCTATTAACCGGAGGCCCAAACCAGATTTGCTGTTTTTTGCCTATTTCAGTGTTTCGAAGAAAAGAAATATCAAACGGAGTCGAAACGGAACGAAATCAACTGGAGAAGTTATTTTTGGAAGGAAAGCTACCGGATGGACTTGGACCCCACACCAGGAGAGAAGGGAGGTGCCCACGAGGGTGGGGGGCGCGCCCACCCCCCTAGGGCGCGCCCCCTGCCTCGTGGGCCCCCCGAAGCTCCACCGACGTACTTCCTGCATCCATATATACTCATATACCCTAAAACTTCCGAAGAACACAATAGATCGGGAGTTCCGCCGCCAGAAGCCTCCGTAGCCACCGAAAGCCAATCTAGACCCGTTCCGGCGCCCTGCCGGAGGGGGAATCCTTCTCCGGTGGCCATCTTCATCATCCCAGTGCTCTCCATGACGAGGAGGGAGTAGTTCTCCCTCGGGGCTGAGGGTATGTACCAGTAGCTATGTGTTTGATCTCTCTCTCTCTCTCTCTCTCTCTCTCGTGTTCTTGATTTGGCACGATCTTGATGTATCGCGAGCTTTGCTATTATAGTTGGATCTTATGTTTCTCCTTCCCCTCTACTCTCTTGTAATGAATTGAGTTTCCCCTTTGGAGTTATCTTATCGGATTGAGTCTTTAAAGATTTGAGAACAATTGATGTATGTCTTGCCGTGTGTATCTGTGGTGACAATGGGATACCACGTGATTCACTTGATGTATGTTTTGGTGATCAACTTGCCGGTTCCGCCCATGAACCTATGCATAGGGGTTGGCACATGTTTTCATCGTGATTCTCCGTTAGAAACTTTGGGGCACTCTATGGGGTTCTATGTGTTGGTTGAATAGATGAATCTGAGATTGTGTGATGCATATCGTATAATCATGCCCATGGATACTTGAGGTGACATTGGAGTATCTACGTGACATTAGGGTTTTGGTTGATTTGTGTCTTAAGGTGTTATTCTAGTACGAACTCTAGGGCTGTTTGTGACACCTATAGGAATATCCCAACGGATTGATTGGAAATAATAACTTTGAGGTGGTTTCGTACCCTACATAATCTCTTCGTTCGTTCTCCGCTATTAGTGACTTTGAAGTGACTCTTTGTTGCATGTTGAGGGATAGTTATGTGATCCAATTATGTTATTATTGTTGAGGGAACTTACACTAGCGAAAGTATGAACCCTAGGCCTTATTTCCACACATTGCAATACCGTTTACGCTCACTTTTATCATTAGTTACCTTGCTGTTTTTATATTTTCAGATTACAAAAACTATTATCTACTATCCATATTGCATTTGTATCACCATCTCTTCGCCGAACTAGTGCACCTATACAATTTACCATTGTATTGGGTGTGTTGGGGACACAAGAGACTCTTTGTTATTTGGTTGCAGGGTTGCTTGAGAGATACCATCTTCATCCTACGCCTCCTACGGATTGATAAACCTTAGGTCATCCACTTGAGGGAAATTTGCTACTGTCCTACAAACCTCTGCACTTGGAGGCCCAACAACGTCTACAAGAAGAAGCTTGTGTAGTAGACATCAAGCTCTTTTCTGGTGCCGTTGCCGGGGAGGTGAGTGCTTGAAGGTATATCTTTAGATCTTGTAATCGAGTCTTTTAGTTTCTTGTTTGATCACTAGTTTAGTTTATAAAAGAAAACTATAAAAAAATGGAATTGAGTTTGTCTCATACACTTCACCTTTTTAATATTTTTCGTGAGTATGATGGAAAGGATAATTGTGCTCAAATGCTAGAAGAAGAAATCTATAAAATGTTTGACACTAAATATTTGAATGATGAGCATGATTGCAATGTTGTTAGTATGAATTCCTTGAATATCCATGATGCTAATGATATGCAAAGCCACAAGCTTGGGGAAGCTATGTTTGATGAAGATGATATTTTTTGCCCCCCAAGTTTTGATGAGAAAATTTATCATGATGAAAGCATGCCTCCTATCTATGATGATTATTGTGATGACACATATGCTTTAAAGAATAATAATAACAATGAACCTTGTCATCTTGATCTTAATTTTCAATCACATGATAGTTATTTTGTTGAGTTTGCTCCCACTATTATTCATGAGAAGAATTTTGCTTGTGTGGAGAGTAGTAAATTTTCTATGCTTGTAGATCGTGAAAAGAATGCTTTAGGTGCTGGTTATATTGTTGAATTCATTCATGATGCTACTGAAAATTATTATGAGGGAGGAATTTATGCTTGTAGGAATTGCAATAATATCAAGTTTCCTCTATATGTGCTTAAAGTTTTGAAGTTATCCTTGTTTTACCTTCCTATGCAAGTTGATTCTTGTTTCCATAAGTTGTTTGCTCACAAAATTCCTATGCATAGGAAGTATGTTAGACTTAAATGTGCTAGTCATATTCTTCATGATGCTCTCTTTATGTTTCAGTTCTTATCCTTTATATGAGCATCATTGAAATCATCATGCCTAGCTAGGGGCTTTAAATGATAGCGCTTGTTGGGAGGCAACCCAACTTTACTTTTGTTCATTGCTTTTTGTTTCTGTTTAGTAATAAATAATTCATATATCCTCTGTTTAGATGTGGTTTTATGCATTTAATTAGTGTTTGTGCCAAGTAGAACCTTTGGGAAGACTTGGGGGAAGTCTTTGCGATCATGCTGTAAAAAAGCAGAAACTTTAGCGCTCACGAGAATTACTGCCATTTTTATTTGGAGAGTTCTATTTAGTTAATTATTTTTGAAGATGATTAATAGATAAATTCCTCAGGTCCATCAATTTATTTGAGAATTTTATGAGTTCCAGAAGTATACGTTTGATCCAAATTACTACAGACTGTTCTGTTTTTGACAGATTCTGTTTTTCGTGTGTTGTTTGCTTATTTTGATGAATCTATGGCTAGTAAAATAGTTTATAAACCATAGATAAGTTGGAATACAGTAGGTTTAACACCAATATAAATAAATAATGAGTTCATTACAGTACCTTGAAGTGGTGATTTATTTTCTTATACTAACGGAGCTTACGAGTTTTCTGTTAAGTTTTGTGTTGTGAAGTTTTCAAGTTTTGGGTAAAAATTTGATGGAATATGGAATAAGGAGTGGCAAGAGCCCAAGATTGGGTATGCCCAAGGCACCCCAAGTTAATATTCAAGTATATCCAAGATCCTAAGCTTGGGGATGCCCCGGAAGGCATCCCCTCTTTCGTCTTCGTTCATCGGTAACTTTACTTGAAGCTATATTTTTATTCACCACATGATATGTGTTTTGCTTTGAGCGTCAATTTATTTTGTTAGGATTTGCTTTCTGTTATTTAGAACAATGTTTTTCATCTTTTATTCCAATAAAAGTGGCATCGATAGTCTTTACTATGCCTATGTTACAAGTATACATGTTGCTGTTTGAAAACAGAAAGTTTACCGTTGTTGCAATAATTCCCTAGAAAAGTCAGAATGTGATAAAATGTTGAAACCTTTTGCATATTAAGATCTCATAAATTTACTACAGTGGGAATTTTCTTTCATAATTTTTGGATCTAGGGAAGTATGGATGTTGCAGCATTCTTTACAGACTATCTTGTTTAGGCAGATTGCTGTTATGTTTGCATATGTTTGCTTCTTTAATGATTCTATTTGAGGATAGGAATATTAAATAGAGCCATTTAATATGCAGTGTTGAATAATAATTTTAGTGATTTTCTATAGTAGAGTATGATAAGGTTTTTGCAATGGTTTATACTAACTTATCTCATGAGTCCTTGTTGAGTTTTGTGTGGATGAAGCTTTTGAGATTCAGCTATACCGTGATATGAGAGGAATTAAGGAGACACAAAAGCTCAAGCTTGGGGATGCCCAAGGCACCCCAAGATAATATTTCAAGAAGTCTCAAGCGTCTAAGCTTGGGGAAGCCCCGGTTGGCATCCCACCTTTCTTCAACAACTATCGGTTAGTTTCGGTTGATCCTAAGTTTTTTGCTTCTTCACATGATGTTTTCCATTCTTAGAATGTCATTTTATTTTTATTTGCTTGCTGTTTGAATAAAATACCAAGATCTGAAATCCTTAAATGTTAGATAGTCTTCACATAGTTACATAATTATTCGACTACTCATTGATCTTCACTTATATCTTTCCGAGTAGTTTGTCATTTGCTCTAGTGCTTCACTCATATCTTTTTAGAGCACGGTGGTGGTTTTATTTTGTAGAAATAGATGAACTCTCATGCTTCACTTAGATTATTTTGAGAGTCTTAAATAGCATGGTAATTTGCTTAAAATCCTAATATGTAGGTATACAAGATTAATAATAAAATTCTCTTATGAGTGTTTTGAATACTAAGAGAAGTTTGATGCTTGATGATTGTTTTGAGATATGGAGGTAATAATATCAAAGTCGTGCTAGTTGAGTAGTTGTGAAATTGAGAAATGCTTGTATTGAAGTTTGCAAGTCCCGTAGCATGCACGTATGTTAAACGTTATGTAACAAATTTGAAACATAAGGTGTTATTTGATTGTCCTCAGTGGCGGTCGGGGACGAGCGATGGTCTTTTCCTACCAATCTATCCCCCTAGGAGCATGCGCGTAGTGCCGAGGTTTTTGATGACTTGTAGATTTTTGCAATAAGTATGTGAGTTCTTTATGACTAATGTTGAGTCCATGGATTATACGCACTCTCACCCTTCCATCATTGCTAGCCTCTTCGGTACCGTGCATTGCCCTTTCTGACATTGAGAGTTGGCACAAACTTCGCCGGTGCATCCAAACCCCGTGATATGATACGCTCTTTCACACATAAACCTCCTTATATCTTCCTCAAAACAGCCACCATACCTACCTATTATGGCATTTTCATAGCCATTCCGAGATATATTGCCATGCAACTTTCCACCGTTCCGTTCATCATGACACATTCATCATTGTCATATTGCTTAGCATGATCATCTAGTTGACATAGTATTTGTGGCAAAGCCACCGTTCATAATTCTTTCATACATGTCACTCTTGGTTCATTGCATATCCCGGTACACCGCTGGAGGCATTCATATAGAGTCATCCTTGTTCTAGTATCGAGTTGTAATCATTGAGTTGTAAGTAAATAGAAGTGTGATGATCATCATTATTAGAGCATTGTCCCAAGTGAGGAATAAATAAATAAAAAAGAGAAAGGCCATAAAAAAAGAGAAGGCCCAAAAAATGAGAGAAAAAGAGAGAAGGGACAATGTTACTATCCTTTTACCACACTTGTGCTTCAAAGTAGCACCATGATCTTCATAGTAGAGAGTCTCTCATGTTATCACTTTCATATACTAGTGGGAATTTTTCATTATAAAACTTGGCTTGTATATTCCAACAATGAGCCTCCTCAAGTGCCCTAGGTCTTCGTGAGCAAGCAAGTTGGATGCACACCCACTAGTTTCTTTTGTTGAGCTTTCATACATTTATAGCTCTAGTGCATCCGTTGCATGGCAATCCCTACTCCTTGCATTAACATCAATCGGTGGGCATCTCCATAGCCCATTGATTAGCCTCGTTGATGTGAGACTTTCTCCTTTTTGTCTTCTCCACATAACCCCACTCATTATATTCTGTTCCATCCATAGTGCTATATCCATGGCTCGCGCTCATGTATTGCGTGAAAGTTTATGAGTTTGAAATTACTAAAGTATGAAACAGTTGCTTGGCTTGTCATCGGGGTTGTGCATGATGAGAGCATTCTTGTGTGACGAAAATGAAACATGACTAAACTATATGATTTTGTAGGGATGAACTTTCTTTGGCCATGTTATTTTGAGAAGACATAATTTCTTAGTTAGTATGCTTGAAGTATTATTATTTTTATGTCAATATGAACTTTTGTCTTGAATCTTTCGGATCTGAATATTCATACCACAATTAAGAAGAATTGCATTGAAATTATGCCAACTAGCATTCCACATCAAAAATTCTTTCTTTTATCATTTACCTACTCGAGGACGAGCAGGAATTAAGCTTGGGGATGCTTGATACGTCTCCAACGTATCTATAATTTTTGATTGCTCTATGCTATGTTATCTACTGTTTTGGGCAATATTGGGCTTTATTATCCACTTTTATATTATTTTGGGGACTAACCTATTAACCGGAGGCCCAGCCCAGATTTGCTGTTTTTTGCCTATTTCAGTGTTTCAAAGAAAAGGAATATCAAACGGAGTCGAAACGGAATGAAATCAACTTGAGAAGTTATTTTTGGAAGGAAAGCTACCAGATGGACTTGGACCCGACGTCAGGAGAGAAGGGAGGTGCCCACGAGGGTGGGGGGCGCGCCCACCCCCCTAGGGCGCACCCCTTGCCTCGTGGGCCCCCCGAAGCTCCACCGACGTACTTCCTGCACCCATATATACTCATATACCCTAAAACTTCCGAAGAACACAATATCGGGAGTTTCGCCGCCAGAAGCCTCCGTAGCCACCAAAAGCCAATCTAGACCCGTTCCGGCGCCCTGCTGGAGGGGGAATCCTTCTCCGGTGGCCATCTTCATCATCCCAGTGCTCTCCATGACGAGGAGGGAGTAGTTCTCCCTCGGGGCTGAGGGTATGTACCAGTAGCTATGTGTTTGATCTCTCTCTCTCTCGTGTTCTTGATTTGGCACGATCTTGATGTATCATGAGCTTTGCTATTATAGTTGGATCTTATGTTTCTCCTCCCCCTCTACTCTCTTGTAATGAATTGAGTTTCCCCTTTGGAGTTATCTTATCGGATTGAGTCTTTAAAGATTTGAGAACACTTGATGTATGTCTTGCTGTGCGTATCTGTGGTGACAATGGGATACCACGTGATTCACTTGATGTATGTTTGGTGATCAACTTGCGGGTTCCGCCTATGAACCTATGCATAGGGGTTGGCACACGTTTTCGTCGTGATTCTCTGGTAGAAACTTTGGGGCACTCTTTGAGGTTCTATTTGTTGGTTGAATAGATGAATCTGAGATTGTGTGATGCATGTCGTATAATCATGCCCACGGATACTTGAGGTGATATTGGAGTATCTAGGTGACATTAGGGTTTTGGTTGATTTGTGTCTTAAGGTGTTAGTCTAGTACGAACTCTAGGGCTGTTTGTGACACCTATAGGAATAGCCCAACAGATTGATTGGAAAGAATAACTTTGAGGTGGTTTCGTACCCTACCATAATCTCTTCGTTCGTTCTCCGCTATTAGTGACTTTGGAGTGACTCTTTGTTGCATGTTGAGGGATAGTTATGTGATCCAATTATGTTATTATTGTTGAGGGAACTTATACTAGCGAAAGTATGAACCCTAGGCCTTATTTCCACACATTGCAATACCGTTTACGCTCACTTTTATCATTAGTTACCTTGATGTTTTTATATTTTCAGATTACAAAAACTATTATCTACTATCCATATTGCACTTGTATCACTATCTCTTCGCCGAACTAGTGCACCTATACAATTTACCATTGTATTGGGTGTGTTGGGGACACAAGAGACTCTTTGTTATTTGGTTGCAGGGTTGCTTGAGAGAGACCATCTTCATCCTACGCCTCCTACGGATTGATAAACCTTACGTCATCCACTTGAGGGAAACTTGCTACTATCCAAACCTCTACACTTGGAGGCCCAACAACGTCTACAAGAAGAAGGTTGTGTAGTAGACATCAGAGATGATGACGGTACTTTGGAGATGGAGATCAAAGGCGCAAGATGATCATGGCCATATCATGTCACATATTTTGATTGCATGTGATGTTTATCCTTTATGCATCTTATTTTGCTTAGTTCGGTGGTAGCATTATAAGATGATCTCTCACTAAATTTTAAGGTATAAGTGTTCTCCCTAAGTATGCACCGTTGTGATAGTTCGTCGTGCCGAGACACCATGTGATGATCGGGTGTGATAAGCTCTACGTTCACATACAACGGGTGTTGAAAATATGCCCTAGAGGCAATAATAAAATGGTTATTATTATATTTCTTTGTTCATGATAATTGTCTATTGTTCATACTATAATTGTGTTATCCGGAAATCGTAATACATGTGTGAATACATAGACCACAACCTGTCCCTAGTGAGCCTCTAGTTTACTAGCTCGTTGATCAAAAGATAGTCATGGTTTCCTGACTATGGACATTGGATGTCATTGATAATGGGATCACGTCATTAGGAGAATGATGTGATGGACAAGACCCAATCCTAAGCATAGCTCAAAGATCATGTAGTTCGTTTGTTGTAGCCTTTCCGAATGTCAAGTATCATTTCCTTAGACCATGAGATTGTGCAACTCCCGGATACCGTAGGAGTGCCTTGGGTGTGCCAAACGTCACACCGTAACTGGGTGACTATAAAGGTACACTACAGGTATCTCCGAAAGTGTCTGTTGGGTTGGCACGAATCGAGACTGGGATTTGTCACTCCGTATGACGGAGAGGTATCTCTGGGCCCACTCGGTAATGCATCATCATAATGAGCTCAATGTGACCAAGTGGTTGATCACGGGATCATGCATTATGGTACGAGTAAAGTGACTTGCCGGTAACGAGATTGAACGAGGTATTGGGATACTGACGATCGAGTCTCGGGCAAGTAACATACAGATTGACAAAGGGAATTGTATACGGATTGATTGAATCCTCGACATCGTGGTTCATCCGATGAGATCATCGTGGAGCATGTGGGAGCCAACATGGGTATCCAGATCCCGCTGTTGGTTATTGACCGGAGAGGCATCTCGGTCATGTCTGCATGTCTCCCGAACCCGTAGGGTCTACACACTTAAGGTTCGGTGACGCTAGGGTTGTAGAGATATTAGTATGCAGTAACCCGAAAGTTGTTCGGAGTCCCGGATGAGATCGCGGACGTCACGAGGAGTTCCGGAATGGTCCGAAGGTAAAATTTATATATAGGAAGTCCAGTTTCGGCCATCAGGAAGGTTTCGGGGGTCGCTGGTATTGTACCGGGACCACCGGAAGGGTCCCGGGGGTCCACCGGGTGGGGCCACCTATCCCGGAGGGCCCCATGGGCTGAATTGGGAGGGGAACCAGCCCCTAGTGGGCTGGTGCGCCCCCCCTTGGGCCTCCCCTGCGCCTAGGGTTGGGAAACCCTAGGGGTGGGGGCGCCCCCCACTTGGCTTGGGGGGAATGAAGGAAATATGCCCTAGAGGCAATAATAAAGTTATTATTTATTTCCTTATATCATGATAAATGTTTATTATTCATGCTAGAATTGTATTAACCGGAAACATAATACTTGTGTGAATACATAGACAAACAAAGTGTCACTAGTATGCCTCTACTTGACTAGCTCATTAATCGAAGATGGTTATGTTTCCTAACCATAAACAAAAGAGTTGTTATTTGATTAACGGGATCACATCATTAGGAGAATGATGTGATTGACATGACCCATTCCATTAGCTTAGCACCCGATCGTTTAGTATGTTGCTATTGCTTTCTTCATGAATTATACATGTTCCAATGACTATGAGATTATGCAACTCCCGTTTGCCGGAGGAACACTTTGTGTGCTACCAAACGTCACAACATAACTGGGTGATTATAAAGGAGCTCTACAGGTGTCTCCAAAGGTACATGTTGGGTTGGCGTATTTCGAGATTAGGATTTGTCACTCCGATTGTCGGAGAGGTATCTCTGGGCCCTCTCGGTAATGCACATCAGATAAGCCTTGCAAGAATTGCAACTAATGAGTTAGTTGTGAGATGATGTATTACGGAAGGAGTAAAGAGACTTGCCGGTAACGAGATTGAACTAGGTATTAAGATACCGACGATCGAATCTCGGGCAAGTAACATACCGATGACAAAGGGAACAACGTATGTTGTTATGCGGTCTGACCGATAAAGATCTTCGTAGAATATGTGGGAGCCAATATGAGCATCTAGGTTCCGCTATTGGTTATTGACTGGAGACGTGTCTCGGTCATGTCTACATTGTTCTCGAACCCGTAGGGTCCGCACGCTTAAGGTTTCAATGACAGTTATATTATGAGTTTATGAGTTTTGATGTACCGAAGGAGTTCAGAGTCCCGGATGAGATCAGGGACATGACGAGGAGTCTCGAAATGGTCGAGACGTAAAGATCGATATATTGGACGACTATATTGGACATCGGAAAGGTTCCGAGTGATTCGGGTACTTTTTTTGAAGTACCGGAGAGTTACGGGAATACGTATTGGGCCTTATTGGGCCATACGGGAAAGAAGAAAAAGGGCCTCAAGGGTGGCCGCACCCCTCCCCTTGGTCTGGTCCAAATTGGACCAGGGTAGGGGGGCGCCCCCTTCCTTCCTTCTCCTTTTCCCTTCCTCTTTTCCTATTCCATATGGGAGGTGGAATCCTACTAGGACTAGGGAGTCCTAGTAGGACTCCACACTTGGCGCGCCCCCTCCTAGGGCCGGCCTCCTCCTCCCTTGCTCCTTTATATACGGGGGCAAGGGGGCACCTCTAGACACAAGTTGATCCACGTGATCATATTCTTAGCCGTGTGCGGTGCCCCCTTCCACCATAGTCCTCGATAATATTGTAGCGGTGCTTAGGCGAAGCCCTGCGACAGTAGTACATCAAGATCGTCACCACGCCATCATGCTGACGGAACTCTTCCCCGACACTTTGCTGGATCGAAGTCCGGGGATCGTCATCGAGCTGAACGTGTGCTAGAACTCGGAGGTGCCGTAGTTTTGCTTGATCGGTCGGGCCGTGGAGACATACGACTACATCAACCAAGTTAACGCTTCCGTTGTCGATCTACAAGGGTACGTAGATCACACTCTTCCCCTCTCGTTGCTATGCATCACCATGATCTTGCGTGTGCGTAGGAAAATTGTTGAAATTACTATGAAACCCAACAGGGAAGCCACCCCTTGGCCGCCGCCCCCTTGGAGATTCATCTCCTAGGGCCGCCCTCCCAAGTCCCCTATATAAAGAGGGGGGAGGGAGGGCAGCCGGACCCCTTGCTCTTGGCGCCTCCCTCTCCCTCCGTAACACCTCTCCTCCCCTCTTGCGCTTGGCGAAGCCCTGCCAGGATCCTGCTGCATCCACCACCACGCCGTCGTGCTGCTAGATCTTCATCAACCTCTCCTTCCCCCTTGCTGGATCAAGAAGGAGGAGTCGTCTTCCCAACCGTACGTGTGTTGAACGCGGAGGTGCTGTCCGTTCGGCGCTAGGTCATCGGTGATTTGGATCACGACGAGTACGACTCCGTCAACCCCGTTCTCTTGAACGCTTCCGCGTGCGATCTACAAGGGTATGTAGATGCACTCCTTATCCCCTCGTTGCTATATGACTCCATAGATTGATCTTGGTGATGCGTAGAAAATTTTAAAATTCTGCTACGTTCCCCAACAGTGGCATCATGAGCTAGGTCTATGCGTAGTTTCTATGCACCAGTAGAACACAAAGCAGTTGTGGGCGTCGATATTGTTAATTATCTTGCTGTTACTAGTCTTATCTTGATTTGGCGACATTGTGGGATGAAGCGGCCCGGACCGACCTTACACGTACGCTTACGTGAGACTGGTTCCACCGACTGACATGCACTAGTTGCATAAGGTGGCTGGCGGGTGTCTGTCTCTCCCACTTTAGTCGGATCGGATTCGATGAACAGGGTCCTTATGAAGGGTAAATAGAAATTGGCAATTCACGTTGTGGTTTTGGCGTAGGTAAGAAACGTTCTTGCTAGAAACCTATAGCAGCCACGTAAAAACTTGCAACAACAATTATAGGACGTCTAACTTATTTTTGCAGCAAGTGTTTTGTGATGTGATATGGCCAAAGGATGTGATGAATGATATATGTTATGTATGAGATGATCATGTTCTTGTAATAGGAATCACGACTTACATGTCGATGAGTATGACAACTGGCAGGAGCCATAGGAGTTGTCTTTATTTATTTATGACCTACGTGTCAACATAAACGTCATGTAATTACTTTACTTTATTGCTAAAGCGTTAGCCATAGTAGTAGAAGTAATAGATGACGAGATAACTTCAAGAAGACACGATGATGGAGATCATGATGATGGAGATCATGGTGTCATGCCGGTGACAACGATGATCATGGAGCCCCGAAGATGGAGATCAAAAGGAGCAAATGATATTGGCCATATCATGTCACTATTTGATTGCATATGATGTTTATCATGTTTTACATCTTATTTGCTTAGAACGACGGTAGCTTAAATAAGATGATCCCTCGTAATAATTTCAAGAAAGTGTCCCCCCTAACTGTGCACTGTTGCGAAGGTTCGTTGTTTCGAAGCACCACGTGATGATCGGGTGTGATAGATTCTAACGTTCGAATACAACGGGTGTAAGCCAGATTTACACACGCAATACACTTAGGTTGACTTGACGAGCCTAGCATGTACAGACATGGCCTCGGAACACAGAAGACCGAAAGGTCGAGCATGAGTCGTATAGAAGATACGATCAACATGAAGATGTTCACCGATGTTGACTAGTCCGTCTCACGTGATGATCGGACATGGCCTAGTTAACTCGGATCATGTTTCACTTAGATAACTAGAGGGATGTCTATCTGAGTGGGATTTCATTGAATAATTTGATTAGATGAACTTAATTATCATGAACTTAGTCTAAAAATATTTACACTATGTCTTGTAGATCAAATGGCCCATGTTGTCCTCAACTTCAACGCGTTCCTAGAGAAAACCAAGTTGAAAGACGATGGCAGCAACTATACGGACTGGGTCCGGAACCTGAGGATCATCCTCATAGCTACCAAGAAAGATTATGTCCTAGAAGCACCGCTAGGTGACGCACCCATCCCAGAGAACCAAGACGTTATGAACGCTTGGCAGTCACGTGATGATGATTACTCCTTCGTTCAGTGTGGCATGCTTTACAGCTTAGAACCGGGGCTCCAAAAGCATTTTGAAAGACACGGAGCATATGAGATGTTCGAAGAGCTGAAAATGGTTTTCCAAGCTCATGCCCGGGTCGAGAGATATGAAGTCTCCGACAAGTTCTTCAGCTGTAAGATGGAGGAAAATAGTTCTGTCAGTGAGCACATACTCAAAATGTCTGGGTTGCATATCCGCTTGACTCAGCTGGGAGTTAATCTCCTGGATGATGCGGTCATTGGCAGAATCCTTCAGACGCTTCCACCGAGCTACAAGAGCTTTGTGATGAACTTCAATATGCAGGGGATGGAAAAGACCATTCCTGAGGTATATTCAATGCTGAAATCAGCAGAGGTGGAAATCAAAAAGGAACATCAAGTGTTGATGGTGAATAAAACCACTAAGTTCAAGAAAGGCAAGGGTAAGAAGAACTTCAAGAAGGACGGCAAGGGAGTTGCCGCGCCCGGTAAGCAAGCTGCCGGGAAGAAGCCAAAGAATGGACCCAAGCCCGAGACTAAGTGTTTTTATTGCAAGGGAAGTGGTCACTGGAAGCGGAACTACCCCAAATACTTAGTGGACAAGAAGGCTGACAACACTAAAGGTATATGTGATATACATGTAATTGATGTGTACCTTACCAGTACTCGTAGTAGCTCCTGGGTATTTGATACCGGCACGGTTGCTCACATTTGTAACTTAAAGCAGGAGCTGCGGAATAAGCGGAGACTGGCGAAGGACGAGATGATGATGCGCGTCGGGAATGGTTCCAAGGTCGATGTGATCGCCGTCGGCACGCTACCTCTACATTTACCTACGGGATTAGTTTTAAACCTTAATAATTGTTATTTAGTGCCAGCTTTGAGCATGAACATTGTATCAGGATCTCGTTTAATTCGAGATGGCTACTCATTTAAATCCGAGAATAATGGTTGTTCTATTTATATGAGAGATATGTTTTATGGTCATGCTCCGATGGTGAATGGTTTATTCTTAATGAATCTCGAGCGTAATGCTACACATATTCATAGTGTGAATACCAAAAGATGTAAGGTTGATAATGATAATCCCACATACTTGTGGCACTGCCGCCTTGGTCACATAGGTGTCAAACGCATGAAGAAGCTCCATGAAGATGGGCTTTTGGAGTCTCTTGATTATGAATCATTTGACACGTGCGAACCATGCCTCATGCGTAAAATGACCAAGACTCCGTTCTCAGGAACAATGGAGCGAGCAACCAACTTATTGGAAATCATACATACTGATGTGTGCGGTCCAATGAGTGTTGAGGCTTGCGGTGGCTATCATTATGTTCTCACCCTCACTGATGACTTGAGTAGATATGGGTATGTCTACTTAATGAAACACAAGTCTGAGACCTTTGAAAAGTTCAAGGAATTTCAGAGTGAGGTTGAGAATTAACGTGACAAGAAAATCAAGTTCTTGCGATCAGATCGTGGGGGAGAATACTTGAGTCACGAATTTGGCACACACCTAAGAAAATGTGGAATAGTTTCACAACTCACGCCGCCTGGAACACCTTAGCGTAATGGTGTGTCCGAACGTTGTAATTGCACTCTATTGGATATGGTGCGATCTATGATGTCTCTTACCGATTTACCGCTGTCATTTTGGGGCTATGCTTTAGAGACTGCCGCATTCACTTTAAATAGGCCTCCGTCGAAATCCGTTGAGACAACACCGTATGAATTATGGTTTGGGAAGAAACATAAGCTGTCGTTTCTAAAAGTTTGGGGATGCGATGCTTATGTCAAGAAACTTCAACCTGAAAAGCTCGAACCCAAATTGAAAAAATGCGTCTTCATAGGATACCCTAAAGAAACTATTGGGTATACCTTATACCTCAGATCTGAAGGCAAGATCTTTGTTGCCAAGAATGGGTCCTTTCAAGAGAAAGAGTTTCTCTCGAAAGAAATAAGTGGGAGGAAAGTAGAACTTGATGAAGTATTACCTCTTGAACCGGTAAGTAGCGCAGCTCAAGAAAATGTTCCTGAGGTGCATGCACCGACTAGAGAGGAAGTTAATGATGATGATCATGAAACTTCAGATCAAGTTGCTACTGAACTTCGTAGGTCCACAAGAACACGTTCCGCACTAGAGTGGTACGACAACCCTGTCTTGGAAATCATGTTGTTAGACAATGGTGAACCTTTGAACTATGAAGAAGCGATGGCGGGCCCGGATTCTGACAAATGTCTGGAAGCCATGAAATCCGAGATAGGATCCATGTATGAAAACGAAGTATGGACTTTGACTGACTTGCCCGATGATTGGCGAGCCATAGAAAATAAATGGATCTTTAAGCAGAAGACAGACGTGGATGGTAACGTAACCATCTATAAAGCTCGGCTTGTCGCTAAGGGTTATCGACAAGTTCAAGGGGTTGACTACGATGAGACTTTCTCACTCGTAGCGAAGCTGAAGTCCATCCGAATCATGTTAGCAATTGCCGCATTCTATGATTATGAAATATGGCAAATGAACGTCAAAATAGCATTCCTTAATGGTTTCCTTAAGGAAGAATTGTGTATGATGCAGCCGGAAGGTTTTGTCGATCCTAAGAATGCTGACAAGGTGTGCAAGCTCCAACGCTCGATTTATGGGCTGGTGCAAGCATCTCGGAGTTGGAACATTTGTTTTGATGAGATGATCAAAGCGTTTGGGTTTACACAGACTTATGGAGAAGCCTGCATTTACAAGAAAGTGAGTGGGAGCTCTGTAGCATTTCTCATATTGTATGTGGATGACATACTGTTGATGGGAAATGATATAGAATTCTTGGAAAGCATAAAGGCCTACTTGAACAAGTATTTTTCAATGAAGGACCTTGGAGAAGCTGCTTATATATTAGGCATCAAGATCTATAGAGATAGATCAAGACGCCTCATTGGTCTTTCACAGAGTATGTACCTTGACAAGATATTGAAGAAGTTCAAAATGGATCAGTCAAAGAAGGGGTTCTTGCCTGTATTGCAAGGTACGAGATTGAGCATGGCTCAATGCCCGACCACGGCAGAAGATAGAGAAAAGATGAGTGTGATCCCCTATGCCTCGGCCATAGGGTCTATCATGTATGCTATGCTGTGTACCAGACCTGATGTAAACCTTGCCGTAAGTTTGGTAGGAAGGTACCAAAGTAATCCTGGCATGGAACACTGGACAGCGGTCAAGAATATCCTGAAGTACCTGAAAAGGACTAAGGATATGTTTCTCGTTTATGGAGGTGACGAAGAGCTCGTCGTAAAGGGTTACGTCGATGCTAGCTTCGACACAGATCTGGATGACTCTAAGTCACAAACCGGATACATGTATATTTTGAATGGTGGGGCAGTAAGCTGGTGCAGTTGCAAGCAAAGCGTTGTGGCGGGATCTACATGTGAAGCAGAGTACATGGCAGCCTCGGAGGCAGCACAAGAAGCAGTCTGGGTGAAGGAGTTCATTACCGACCTAGGAGTCACACCCAATGCGTCGGGCCCGATGACTCTCTTTTGTGACAACACTGGAGCTATTGCCCTTGCCAAGGAGCCCAGGTTTCACAGGAAGACCAGGCATATCAAGCGCCGCTTCAACTCCATTCGTGAAAGTGTTCAAAATGGAGACATAGAGATTTGTAAAGTACATACGGACCTGAATGTGGCAGATCCATTGACTAAACCTCTCCCTAGAGCAAAACATGATCAACACCAGAACTGCATGGGTGTTTGATTCATCACAATGTAACTAGACTATTGACTCTAGTGCAAGTGGGAGACTGTTGGAAATATGCCCTAGAGGCAATAATAAAATGGTTATTATTATATTTCTTTGTTCATGATAATTGTCTATTGTTCATGCTATAATTGTGTTATCCGGAAATTGTAATCGTAATACATGTGTGAATACATAGACCACAACATGTCCCTAGTGAGCCTCTAGTTGACTAGCTCGTTGATCAAAAGATAGTCATGGTTTCCTGACTATGGACATTGGATGTCATTGATAACGGGATCACATCATTAGGAGAATGATGTGATGGACAAGACCCAATCCTAAGCATAGCTCAAAGATTGTGTAGTTCGTTTGTTGTAGCCTTTCCGAATGTCAAGTATCATTTCCTTAGACCATGAGATTGTGCAACTCCCGGATACCGTAGGAGTGCCTTGGGTGTGCCAAACGTCACAACGTAACTGGGTGACTATAAAGGTACACTACAGGTATCTCCGAAAGTGTCTGTTGGGTTGGCACGAATCGAGACTGGGATTTGTCACTCCGTATGATGGAGAGGTATCTCTGGGCCCACTCGGTAATGCATCATCATAATGAGCTCAATGTGACCAAGTGGTTGATCACGGGATCATGCATTACGGTAAGAGTAAAGTGACTTGCTGGTAACGAGATTGAACGAGGTATTGGGATACCGACGATCGAGTCTCGGGCAAGTAACGTACCGATTGACAAAGGGAATTGTATACGGATTGATTGAATCCTCGACATCGTGGTTCATCCGATGAGATCATCATGGAGCATGTGGGAGACAACATGGGTATCCAGATCCCGCTATTGGTTATTGACCGGAGAGGCATCTCAGTCATGTCTACATGTCTCCCGAACCCGTAGGGTCTACACACTTAAGGTTCGGTGATGCTAGGGTTGTAGAGATAGTAGTATGCAGTAACCCGAAAGTTGTTCGGAGTCTCGGATGAGATCCCGGATGTTACGAGGAGTTCCGGAATGGTCCAGAGGTAAAGATTTATATATAGGAAGTCCAGTTTCGGCCATCGGGAAGGTTTCGGGGGTCGCCGATATTGTACCGGGACCACCGGAAGGGTCCCGGGGTCCATCGGGTGGGGCCACCTATCCAGGAGGGCCCCATGGGCTGAATTGGGAGGGGAACCAGCCCCTAGTGGGCTGGTGCGCCCCCTTTGGGCCTCCCCTGCGCCTAGGGTTGGGAAACCCTAGGGGTGGGGGCGCCCCCCACTTGGCTTGGGGGGGAAGCCACCCCTCGGCCGCCGCCCCCTTGGAGATTCATCTCCTAGGGCCGCCCCCCAAGGCCCCTATATAAAGAGGGGGGAGGGAGGGCAGCCGGAACCCTTGCTCTTGGCGCCTCCCTCTCCCTCCGTAACACCTCTCCTCCCCGCTTGCGCTTGGCGAAGCCCTGCCAGGATCCTGCTGCATCCACCACCACACCGTCGTGCTGCTGGATATTCATCAACCTCTCCTTCCCCCTTGCTGGATCAAGAAGGAGGAGACGTCTTCCCAACCGTACGTGTGTTGAACGCGGAGGTGCCGTCCGTTCGGCGCTAGGTCATCGGTGATTTGGATCACGACGAGTACGACTCCATCAACCCTGTTCTCTTGAACGCTTCCGCACGTGATCTACAAGGGTATGTAGATGCACTCCTTATCCCCTCGTTGCTAGATGACTCCATACATTGATCTTGGTGATGCTTCGAAAATTTTAAAATTCTGCTACGTTCCCCAACAATGGGTGCAAGCCAGTTTTGCGCACGCGGAATACTCGGGTTAAACTTGACGAGCCTAGAATATGCAGATATGGCCTCGGAACACTGGAGACCGAAAGGTCGAGCGTGAATCATATGGTAGATATGATCAACATAGTGATGTTCACCATTGAAAACTACTCCATCTCATGTGATGATCGAACATGGTTTAGTTGATTTGGATCACGTGATCATTTATATGACTAGAGGGATGTCTATTTAAGTGGGAGTTCTTAAGTAATATGATTAATTTAATTTATCATGAACTTAGTCATGATACTATTTGCATAACTATGTTGTAGATCAATAGCTCATGATGTAGCTCCCCGTTTATTTTTGATATGTTCCTAGAGAAAAACTATGTTGAAAGATGATAGTAGCAATGATGCGAACTAGGTCCGTGATCTGAGGATTATCATCATTGCCGCACAGAAGAATTATGTCCTTGATGCACCGCTAGGTGACAGACCTATTGCAGGAGCAGATGCAGACGTTATGAACATTTGATAAGCTCGGTATGATGACTACTTGATAGTTTAGTGCATCATGCTTTACGGCTTAGAACCAGGACTTCAAAAAATGTTTTGAATGCCATGGAGCATATAAGATGTTCCAAGAGTTGAAATTGGTATCTCATACTCATGCCCGTGTCAAGAGGTATGAGACCTCTGACAGTACTTTTCCTACAAGATGGAGGAGAATAGCTCAACGAGTGAGCATGTGCTCAGAATGTTTGAGTACTACAATCACTTGAATCAAGTGGGAGTTAATCTTCCTAATAAGATAGTGATTAACAGAGTTCTCTAGTCACTATCACCAAGTTACTAGAACTTCGTGATGAACTATAATATGCAAGGGATAACGGAAACGATTCCCAAAGCTCTTCGCGATGCTGAAATCGGCGAAGGTAGAAATCAAGAAAAAGCATCAAGTGTTGATGGTTGACAAGACCACTAGTTTCAAGTAAAAGGGCAAGGGAAAGAAAGGGAACTTCAAGAAGAATGGCAAGCAAGTTGCCACTCCCATGAAGAAGCCCAAAGCTAGACCCAAGCTTGAAACTGAGTGCTTCTACTGCAAAGGAAATGGTCACTGGAAGTCGAACTGCCCTAGATACTTGGCGGATAAGAAGGATGGCAAAGTGAACAAAGGTATATTTGATATACATGTTATTGATGTGTACTTTACTAGTGTTTATAGCAAACTCCTCTGTCGTGGGTTTGTCACGGCAGATGTCCTTGTGAAAGGACTTAGTTGTGGAGCCATCGCAATGAGTTAGCTTAAAGGGGTTAAACCGGACAAGGGGACACGGGGAGTTTATACTAGTTCGGCCCCTTCGATGAAGGTAAAAGCCTATGTCTAGTTGTGATTGGTATTGCTAGGGTTTCGAAGGCCAGGGAGCGAATCCGCTTTGTCTGGCTCTCGAGTTGTTGTCTGTTGTCCCTAAACCACTGCCGGGTTGTCCCTTTATATACATAGGTTTACGCCCGCCGGTTTACAGAGTCCCGAAGCCGGATCATAAACGTGTCCGGTTCGGTCTCTATCCTTCCTATCTTACAATGCAAGTTACATAACAAGGTCGGTTTACATCTACAGGCCTTAACTCGCTTCTGGGCCTTGGGCCTTCATAAAGCACCATCATTCTTATGTCTTCATGGGCTTCTAATCTTCATAAGGCTAATCCGGCTACCCGTGGCCGGTTTACGTCTAGTAGTAATATCCCCAACATTAGGCCCCAGATTGGTTTGAACTTGTTCATGTCAATCTTCAATACTTAGAAAAATTCCTCCCTTGCATCTTCACCTTGATCTTGTAAACCGCCGTGACGTCATACTCCAGGATCATGATAAACCGCCCTGACGTCATCTATTCGTTGGAGCTGAAGATTACCTTCATTAATGTGTATTCAGTCATCGAGGCGACACCTTTATTAATTATCCATTTTTGAGCTCCTCGATTCCCACACTTGCCGTTTTATCGCTTCGCCTTATAAATAGGGGCAGAGGACCCCTTTCTTTTCTTTCCGCTACCCCTTCATCCCTTCTTCTTCCTCGCGACGTCTCCGCACCAGAGCGCCGCCATCATCGTCAAGCCTCGCCTCTGCCTCACCATCGGCCGCTGCATCGACCTGTTCGTACCAGAGTTCCGCAGCACACCTCCGCCGCTTCCGCGGCCGCAGTAAGTCTGTCGGTGTCAAAATCGGCGGATCTCGGGTAGGGGGTCCCGAACTATGCGTCTAGGTGGATGGTAACAGGAGGCAGGGGACACGATGTTTTACCCAGGTTCGGGCCCTCTTGATGGAGGTAAAACCCTACGTCCTGCTCGATTAATATTGATGATATGGGTAGTACAAGAGTAGATCTACCACGAGATCAGAGAGGCTAAACCCTAGAAGCTAGCCTATGGTATGATTGTTGTCTGTTCTATGGACTAAAACCCTCTGGTTTATATAGACACCGGGGGGGGGGGCTAGGGTTACACCGAGTCGGTTACAATGGTAGGAGATCTACATATCCGTATCGCCAAGCTTGCCTTCCACGCCAAGGAAAGTCCCTTCCGGACACGGGACGAAGTCTTCAATCTTGTATCTTCATAGTCCAGGAGTCCGGCCGAAGGTATAGTCCGGCTATCCGGACACCCCCTAATCCAGGACACCCTCAGTAGCCCCCGAACCAGGCTTCAATGGCGACGAGTCCAGCGCGCAAATTGTCTTCGGCATTGCAAGGCGGGTTCTTCTCCAAATTCCGTGTACCTGTTGAATAATGTCTGGTTTCTTGTAAATGTAGCGCTCCTTGGCTTCTACGCCCAATAATGGCCGTCTTCCACGTGTCAAACGAATATGAAAAGTCAGGGTGTTTTTATATTTACACCCCTAGCCGCGTGAATGAGCCGCCTATTTAAGGGGACGAGGATTTAGATCCAAACCACACCTTCTCCCCTCCGCGAGTATTCATCAGAGCGTATCCGACAGAGGTCCATTCTATCATGGCCGGCCGCCGTAGCTCCTCCTCTCGCCCTTCCATCCCTCATCCTGGAGATTGGAAGAGATGCTCCATCCCGTACAGCGAGCTAGTGACGCTCCAGACCAAGGGATTTCTCCCCCCAGCCTATATGGTCCCGGTTCGAGGCGGACTTGCCACCTATAATGGCGGAGAGCAAGCGGAGAGCGCCCCCAATCCCTCCAAAGGAGAGCAGGTATGCCTTGTCCCTTACTTAGTAAGAGGGCTCGGATTTCCAATTCATCCGTTTCTCCGGGGGCTCTTGGAGTTCTATGGCCTCCAGCTGCACAACCTCACGCCTGCCTCCATATTGCATATCGCAGGCTTCGTAGCCCTTTACGAGCTGTTTTTGGGCTGTCAGGCTCATTTCGCGCTGTGGAAAAGGCTATTCTGCCTTGTGCCCCATTCTCAGAAGGGGTCAATATATCAAGTGGGCGGAGCCGAAGTGTGGCGCATCGCCGGGACCGGATATCTAGCCGGAACCCCAAAGAAGGTGTCCGAGGACTGGCCTTCGGAATGGTTTTATATAGAGGACGTCCCACTGCCGGATCCTGTCTGGATCGGCCTCCCTGAGTTCGACAGTGCTCCCCTAAAGAAGCTCCTAAGCTGGCGTCCACGAAGCCCTTAGAGGGAAAGCGACAAGGACGTTCTTTACCTGATGGGCCGGATAAGATTGTTAGCTCATTCCGGACTGACCATGATCGGGGTCATGGCCGCATGCAGCATGCGAGGGGTGCAGCTGCTCCAGTATAGAGGCCACCCCATGTGGGACTTCAACAGGGAGGACGACGCCACCCGCCACAGCCGTAAGGGGCCGGATTCGGCTGCCGCTCTAATAAAGACCTTGTCCGCTTTGTACAAGGGAGAAGAGGAGGAATTTCTCCACGTCAACCCACAGGGTGGATTTTCTATGTACAATCCCCCAAGTCAGGTAAGTGGACACTTTTACTTGCCCATCCGTTTTATATTCCCATCGTTAAATATTTAGTCTAATGACTTCAATGCAGGAACTGCGCCAGGCTATTAAAGAAATAAACAGCCCTCCTCCACAACCCAAGGATCCGGGATGGTCCCTCGACCCGGCCTCTCAAGAGGATCCGGACTTATCTGTGGAGCTGATTGATGGGGTGTTTCATCAATTGAGCAAGGACAACGCCTTGGTGGTCATTACGGCCGATTACCCAGGGCTACTCCTCGCCTCACAGGTAACTGAGACCGAAGTCCCAGCACTTTGAAAAGGAATCTATCCTCGCGTGTTTTCGATTGCCGTATGACAACCGTGTTTTGCAGGGGAGGTCCTTGAGACGGGAGGCCGAGCCTGCGGCGACTAGCCAACGAGGGGCGGCAAGGCCCCGCGGGCTGAAAAGAAGTGCGGTACGGACTGAGACGGCGGCGCAAAGGTATAGCGCGCCATCTTATTCCCAGGTGTTATTCCTTCAAGGCATATTAACGCTCGTGCTCTCTTCAGGACGAAGAGACCTCACCGGACTATATCCAGAGAGGTTGCCAATTGCGCCTCCACCAGCCAGGCTCCAAAGCCTGGTCCGGAAGCGGAGGCAAACACAAGGCGCGCACCGGACACTCCTCCGACAGAGGATGCAGACAGGCTGTCTGCCACCAATTCTGAGGTGGAGAGTGCCATGAACCACATGAGTCGCCGGACAGTTCTTCGCGACGCTTGTTTCTCCCAAGAGGCATTGTATGCCTTTAATTCGGGAGATGCGTACCTCCGTGCCGCTCAAAATGGTCTAGCCAGAGCCACAGAGCAATATGTAAAAGACATACGGGTAAGAAAATTTTGGTAATTATATATATACCAGTAGCCCCCGAGACTTGAAACAGTTAGAGTAACTGATTTAAGGATCATTTGTTATGCAGGTTCTTACAGAAAAGAATACCCTACTGTCCCAGGAGCTAGAAGAGTGTAAAGCCCAACTTGGGGCCGCACTAGCCGCGGCAGGGGAGCCCAAGGAGCTCCCTCTGGTAATATACGCTTCGAAAGATAAGTATTTTGCGAAGTGCGATGTGGGTGCAAATCTGACAAATGAAATTGCAGATGGCACCGGATTAAATCCGGAAGAGCAACAACTCCGACGCCAGCTGAAGGCTGGTGAGAGCGTGCTGACAAAGGTGAGGCGGGAGAAGAACGATCTCCAAGATGCCAACACCAAGCTAGGCATTGAACTGAAGGATGTTTGTGCCCAACTGTTGGACTCCGTTAAGGAGAATCAGCGGCTTCGACGCGGCATATTTAGTAAGTGCTTAAATGAACTTTGGAAAAAAAGTTCGGCGAGGAAGTCGACTAACAGAGTAATGTCTGTAGGTATGCTAACAGGTCGTCCTGCAGAGGAAATGCCCAGTTCTACGGGTGACCTTCTTCCCGGGCTCTCACAACTGCACGAGCGAGTTCGGCAGGTGATGCAAGGCATTGCCCAGGCCTTGTGGCCATCCGTCTCCATTCCCGTAGGCCTTGGAGAGCTTGTAGAGAAGCTGAAGGGAGCGCGGCGGCGCTTCCGATTGTGGAAGATGTTGGCCTGCCATCAAGGCGCCAGGGAGGCCTGGGCTATGGTGAAGACACGGTACACGAAGGCTGACCCAAACCACATGGCCGAGGTCGGACCCGTGGGGCCCGATGGGAAGGAGATCCCTGTGAGCTTAGTATACGACCAAGTAGAATTGGCCGCAAAGTATTCCCAACAGGACTGTAAACTAGACAGCCTGTTAGATGGTATTGAAGAGGAATACAATCAGTCAGATTGACTATGTAATTTTAATTCACATGTGTAATGCCTTCTAGCCGGATTGTAGATCGTTTGTCATGGCCGACCTTTTCGCTTCAACCTCGGGACCTGACGGTCCGGAGTATGTCCGAATACCCTTGTGGTTATATATGCATGGAGACCAGGCGTAGGGGTCATTAGTGCTTGAACAGACAAGTGCCCAACTAGTTATGTTATATTACATGGTTAGTAAGAAACATCTTCCAGGGAGAATAGTTCCATTAGGGGTTCCTTTCCCTGGGAGGCATGCCCTAAAGTGCATGTCCATTCTGCGAAAAGAGACGCAGGAAAAACATCTGGGGGCGTATAGATAAATAAGTGAAAAAAAGATCATCTTTAGTTCACTGACCGAATATTCCCTTAAGAATGCTAGCTTTCGGCTTCATCCAGTCTGAGGTACACATCCGGCTGACCCGGCAGTAACAATCATAGAGGTGCTCCCTTTACCACCTAGCCGAACAATCGGGAACGTAGGGGTAAGCACAGGAGCCAGGCAACCCAGCTTGGCCAAAACTTAAGTCATATCGATGCATATAATGGTGAATAAAAGGTACATGTGGAAGTGTGACACATGTGTTGGGCATGAAGCCCGTATAAATAAGCTTCTGTTTAAAGAAGCCCCCAGGTTTAATGAGTGCGGATAGCGTGTCACATTATGAGCCTTTAAAAGCTATAAGAGAGAGAGAGAGAGAGAGGAGAAGGAGAGAAATGTAAGACAGAAAGTATATAAAAAATGGACAGAGGAAGGAGACGAACATAGAGTCTGGCGCTAGGCATAGAATCTTCGGAGACGGGCTGCGTTCCATGGGTTCGGCTCGAGTCGGTTATCTGATGCATCTCGCAGGCGGTACGCTCCACCTGTCAGGACTTGGTCAATTATGAAGGGACCTTCCCACTTGGGCTTGAGTTTGTCCTTTTTCTTGTCCGACAGACGTAGAACTAATTCGCCAACGTTGTAATTTTTGGCCCGTACTTCTCTGCTTTGGTATCTTTGAGCCTGCTGTTGATAGAATGCGGAATGGGCTTTTGCCACGTCACGCTCTTCCTCCAAGGCGTCCAAACTGTCCTGCCGATCGAGCTCGGCTTCTCTTTCTTCGTACATGCGCACTCGAGGTGAGTCATGAATTATGTCGCAGGGCAAAACTGCCTCTGCGCCGTACACCATGAAGAATAGTGTGTATCCGGTGGTGCGATTCGGCGTGGTCCGCAGCCCCCAGAGTACGGAGTCGAGCTCCTCTACCCAGTGCGTATTAGATTCCTAAAGGGACCGCACTAATCTAGGTTTGATGCCGCTCATGATAAGACCATTTGCACGTTCGACCTGGCCGTTAGTTTGTGGGTGATAGACGGAAGCATAATCGAGCTTGATGCCCATGTTTTTGCATCAGAGTTTTACCTCGTCGGCCGTAAAGTTCGTGCCGTTATCAGTGATGATGTTGTGGGGGACGCCGTAACGGTGTACAACCCCGGATATAAAGTCTATCAGCGGTCCGGATTCGGCCGTCTTAACAGGCTTGGCTTCTATCCATTTGGTGAACTTATCCACCATGACCAGTAAGTATTTTTTCTTGTGGGTTCCGCCTTTAAGGGGTCCAACCATGTCAAGCCCCCAGACCGCAAAGGGCCAAGTGATGGGGATAGTTTGGAGGGTGGTGGGTGGCATATGGCTTTGGTTTGCAAAAAGCTGGCAACCGATGCATCGTTGGACTAAGTCCTGGGCGTCTGCCCAGGCCGTCGGCCAATAAAAGCCTGTACGGAAGGCCTTGCTTATAAGGGACCGAGCTGCAGCGTGATGGCCACCGAGTCCGGCATGAATTTCAGCCAGGAGGTTCCGCCCTTCCTCTTCGGAGATGCACCTTTGAAGGACTCCGGTAGCGCTTTTCTTATAAAGCTCTCCCTCATGGACTTTATAGGCTTTAGATCGCCGCACTATGCAGCGTGCCTCATTTTGGTCCTCGGGGAGTTCCTGTCTAGTAAGGTAGGCGAGGAATGGTTCTGTCCACGGGGCGATGACGGCCATTATTACATGGGCTGAAGGTGTTATTTCATTGGCAGAGCCTCCAACTATATCAGAGTGTTCGGTGTTGGGCAGTGCGGTTGGGTCCGGGCTGTTATTGCCGGGTTCCCCTTCCCATACTACGGATGGCTTGAGCAGCCTTTCCAAGAAGATGTTGGGGGGACTACATCGCGTTTTGCGCCGATGCGTGCTAGGACATCTGCCGCCTAATTATTTTCCCGGGCTATATGGTGAAATTCGAGCCCTTCGAACCGAGCAGACATTTTTAGGACGGCGTTGCGATAAGCTACCATTTTTGGATCCTTGGCATCAAAGTCTCCATTTATTTGGGATATTGCGAGGTTCGAGTCCCCGCGCACCTCTAGGCGTTGAATGCCCATGGATACTGCCATCCGGAGACCATGTAAAAGGGCCTCATATTCGGCTGCATTGTTGGAGTCTGTGTACATTATCTGGAGTACGTATTGAACTGTGTCTCCTATGGGGGACGTCAAAACGACGCCAGCCCCTAGACCGGCCAACATTTTGGAGCCGTCGAAGTGCATGACCCAGTTTGAATATGTGTCGTACTCTTTAGGGAGTTCGGCCTCCGTCCATTCCGCGACGAAGTCGGCCAAAACTTGCGACTTGATAGCTCGCCGTGGCTTGTAAGTTATGTCGAACGGGAGGATCTCAATGGCCCATTTTGCAATCCGGCCCGTCACGTCGCGGTTGTTTATAATATCGTTAAGTGGCACTTCCGAGGCTACTATTATTGAACACTCTTGAAAGTAGTGTCGCAGCTTCCGGGATGCCATAAATACCGCGTACGCAATCTTTTGATAATGCGGGTACAGTGACTTGCACGGAGTAAGGACAGTGGACACATAGTAGACTGGCTTTTGAAGGGGGAATTTGTGTCCGTCCATTTCTCGTTCGACGACGAGCACTGCGCTTACGACCTGATGGGTTGCTGCAATGTATAATAGCATTGGTTCGCCAATGTTTGGCGCGGCCAGGACTGGGTTTGTTGCCAAGATGGCTTTTATTTCGTCGAGTCCGGCCGTGGCTGCATCCGTCCACTCGAGGTGTTCGGTGCACCGAAGGAGGCGGTAAAGGGGTAGGGCCTTTTCTCCCAAGCGGGAGATAAAGCGGCTTAGAGCCGCCACGCATCCGGTTAATTTTTGTATTTGTTTGAGGTCCTTCGGGATGTCCAATTGTGACAGAGCTCGGATCTTGGCTGGATTTGCTTCAATTCCTCTTCCGGATACAATGAAGCCCAAGAGCTTTCCGGCTGGAGCGCCGAAGATGCATTTTTCCGGGTTGAGCTTGATGTCGTATGTTCGAAGGTTATCGAATGTTAGCCTCAAGTCGTCTACTAGAGATTCGACATGTTTTGTTTTAACGACCACATCATCTACGTATGCCTCCACTGTTTTGCCGATCTGGTTTGCCAGACATGTCTGAATCATGCGCTGATATGTTGCGCCGGCATTTTTGAGCCCGAAGGGCATTGTGTTGAAGCAGAATGGGCCGTATGGTGTGATGAATGCCGTTGCGGCTTGGTCTGACTATGCCATCTTTATTTGATGGTAGCCAGAGTATGCGTCGAGGAAACACAACGAATCGTGTCCTGCAGTAGCATCGATAATTTGATTGATGCGGGGGAGATGGAAGGGATCCTTTGGGCAAGCCTTGTTAAGGTCTTTAAAATCAACGCACATGCGCCAGGATTTGTCCTCCTTTGGTACCATCACCAGGTTTGCTAGCCAGTCCGGGTGTTTTATATCTTTGATGAATCCGGCCTCCAATAGCTTGGCTAGTTCCTCTCCCATGGCCTGTCTCTTAGGTTTGGAAAAACGCCAAAGAGCCTGTTTGACTGGCTTGAATCCTTTTAGGATATTTAAGCTGTGTTCGGCCAGCCTGCCTGGGATACCTGGCATGTCTGAAGGGTGCCAGGCGAAAATGTCCCAGTTTTGTCGTAGGAACTCTCGCAGTGCGGCGTCTACATCAGGGTTTAACTGTGCCCCGATGGAAGCTGTTTTATTGGGGTCCGTTGGATGGACCTGGAATTTGACTATTTTATCCGCCGGTTTAAAGGAGTTGGACTTGGATCTTTTGTCGAGTATCACATCGTCCTATTCACCGTGGAGCGCAACGCAGTCAGTTCCTCAGCCGCTAGGGCTTCAGATAGCGCCTCGAGGGCCAGTGCGGCTGTCTTGTTTTCAGCGCAGAGTGCTATGTCCGGATCACTAGCGAGAGTGATGATTCCGTTAGGCCCGGGCATCTTGAGCTTCATGTACCCGTAATGGGGTATTGCTTGGAAGATTGTAAACGCTTCCCGCCCTAGAAGAGCGTGATATCCGCTACTGAACGGGGCCACTTGGAACGTGACCTCTTCGGACCAGTAATTATCCGGCGTGCCGAACACCGCATCTAGTGTGATTTTTCTTGTACAGCGCGCTTCCCGACTGGGTATTATTCCTCTAAAGGTTGTGCTGCTTCACTCAATGCGGTTCCAGTCTATTTCCATTTTTTGAAGGGTTTCCTCATAAATGAGGTTCAATCCGCTGCCGCCATCCATGAGTACCTTGGTAAGACGAAAGCCGTCCACTATTGGACTGAGGACCAATGCGGCTGGTGCTCGGGCTGTTCGGAATTTAGGTTCATCACTGGCGTTAAAAGTAATAGCCGTGTCACTCCATGGGTTTATTGTTGCTACTTGGTAGACTTCGGCAAGGCTGCGAAGTGTTCTTTTTCACATATTATTTGATGCGAAAGTCTTGAAGACTGTTAATACCATATTGGTGTCTCTGGGGTGGCTTTCTGTGGCTTTTGGAATTAGAAGATCTTCGTCAATTTTTGCCACCTGTCGGAGTATCCAACATGCTCTAAGGCTGTGAGTTGGTGTGGCGCCCTCTGCACTGTGAATTTTATAGGGTCTATTAAGCCATCCTTCCAGTACGGTTCCGTGCCCTGTAGAGGGCTTTTGCTTTTTGGTATTGAACCCAGGTGTCTGGCGATGATGCACCCTTTTATTTTGGATTGGGTTTGTATTCAGGGCCGGATTGTCCCAAAATGTTATTTCAGTTTTCCAGGCGCTTTCCATCACACAGTACTTTCGTACTATGGATGCCAAGTCAGCGAAGCATGTAATATCACGACGACTTATGGCGTTGAGGATTCCCTTGTCCGTGCAGTTATTGCAGAAGAATGAAATTGTGTCTTCCTTGCGGCAGTCCTTTATCCTATTCATAACCAGGAGGAATCTGGCCCAGTAATGATGTACTGTTTCTTCAGGCTCTTGCCTAATTTGGGAGAGATCGCTTATGTACGGGTGGGTGGGTGGAATCAAATCCGAAACCTCACCCAATCTGAGACCCAGGGGCCAAGGAGTTTTCAAACTCGGAAGTTTGGATTCTTGGATGCTGTCCAATGAATCTAGCCCGTCGCCTGACTTTATGTTCAGGTCTTGAGTGATGTCCTCCCCTCCGCGGGTATCCGGCTTGGAGGGATCGGGAATCCAGACATAGCTAGTCCTTAAGATAGATGAAGGGTCGCCTCACTGTCCCTCTACCACGGTAACGTGATGGGTGACCTGGGGAGAGTTAATCTCTCTCAGATCGGGTTTAGGCCCAATCTGGTCGTAGCGACTCCCAGGGCGGCGATGCGATCCAAGAGCTCGTTTAGGGAAGATAGCTCCATTGGATCTAGCTGCTCGGCGAATTCTGAGCTGACGTGAAGATTGCTTTCGATGACCCGAGAGGTCATCGTCGGCGCAGCAGCCAAACAGGCGGTCATAAGGAAACCACCTAGCCGGAGAGTTTGGCCGACAGCCAAAGCTCCCTTAGCAACGGTGCCGTCTTTAAAGACGGGATGAGGCATCCTTCCTGATGGCGACGGCACAGAGGAACTCTCAATGAAAGCACCAATGTCGGTGTCAAAACCGGCGGATCTCGGGTAGGGGGTCCTGAACTGTGCGTCTAGGCGGATGGTAACAGGAGGTAGGGGACACGATGTTTTACCCAGGTTCGGGCCCTCTTGATGAAGGTAAAACCCTACGTCCTGCTCGATTAATATTGATGATATGGGTAGTACAAGAGTAGATCTACCACGAGATCAGAGAGGCTAAACCCTAGAAGCTAGCCTATGGTATGATTGTTGTCTGTTCTACGGACTAAAACGCTCCGGTTTATATAGACACCGGGGGGCTAGGGTTACACAGAATCGGTTACAATGGTAGGAGATCTACATATCCCTATCGCCAAGCTTGCCTTCCACGCCAAGGAAAGTCCCTTCCGGACACGGGACGAAGTCTTCAATCTTGTATATTCATAGTCCAGGAGTCCGGCCGAAGGTATAGTCCGGCTATCCGGACACCCCCTAATCCAGGACTCCCTCAAAGTCCTTTCCTCCTTCCTTTCTAGATCCATTAGGTTTTCCTCTCTCTTCGCGGTTCTTTGAAGTTCATCGGAGCTTCAGTGCTGTTCTTCCTTAGCCTATAGATGTACACTTCGCACTTGACGTATCCTATGCCATGGCTAATCTTCTGTTACCACCACAAACCCTTATGCGCAAAAGACTGATCTAGTCCTTTATGAACTGTTTCGGGACCAATCTTTTTTTCCTTTTAGGTCTAAATCTTTTTCTTTTCCTGACTTGTGGTAGATCCAAAATGCCCATGTGATCCTGTGAAATCTGTTTTTACCTTACTTAACCATCTTCACTTTAGATCTATATCCTCTTTACCATCTAGGCGGTTTACCTTTGTAAAAATAATCTATCTCATACCATTAGTCCCCTAGTAAATCAGTAACCCTTCTGCACGTTGATGGTAATAGTCCGGTTTAACAACACATGTATGCCCTTCATATGACCTTGTCATTTACTATTATATTAGTCTCTGGTTTACGCAATTTCACATACCGGCATATGTTTATTCCATTGCATCTTGCGCTCCTCCATGAATGACTCGTAAACCGGCATTTCCTTTTTAGGTTTTCATTTCACAATGGCCAAACAGTTTGCCGCTTGCAACTGGGTCCCCTCCCGGACCACCGAAGATAAATTGAATGAAATGGTTAGTATCAGCACCTTGCCAAAGAAGATGGAGATCCGGTGGCGAGTTCCAGGAACAGAGAATCCTCCTACCCCGAGGCAGGGTGAGGTAGTGATCTTTGTCGACCATATAGGCCGTGGCTTCAAACCGCCAGGGTCAAAAAATTTCCGGGATGTTCTTGCCAGTTTCCAACTTCATCCTCAAGATATTGGACCCAACTCGGTGTCCAATATATGCAATTTCCAAGTTTTCTGTGAAGCGTATCTGCAAGAGGAACCCACCGCTGAGTTGTTCCGGGACTTTTTTCATCTAAACCGGCATACAGAGTTTGTCAATGGCCCCAATACTGAACTTGGTGGTGTCTCAATTCAAAAACAGAAGGAAGTTGAATTCCCTCATGCCAAACTGCACAACCACCCTAAGGAATGGAACTAGACTTGGTTTTACTGCAGAGATACTTCTCCTGAAGATGAGAATCCCCTTCCGAGCTATCGTGATCACCGGCTTTCCAACACCCATCCAATGCCGCAACGCTTAAGTTCTGCACAACAGGCCAAATATGCCCCTCAACTCGCCAAGCTTCGGGCCTTTATGACCAATGGTTTAACAAGCGTTGATTTCGTGCGCTGTTGGATATCTTGGAGCGTCTTGCCACTAAGACGCCACCCCGGTTTAATGTGTGAGTACACCGGTGATGTTGGAGACCCTCAATGCCATATCAACATGCAGGTGACCGATGAAGAGGTCACTGAAAGCGTAAAGAAAATTTTGAATGAATCGGAATCAGTCTGTAGTCAAACCGGCTTGAACCCCTTCTATACTAAGAACAAACCGCCTGCTGTAAGCACTATACTTCCTTTTCATCTTTGATATCTTTAACTTATTCAATTTATAATCCTTCTTTTGTTTATGTATGAATAGGGTGATGATCCCTTCTGGAAACGTAAATCCGTAGATAAAGCGGTAAAGCCAACCGGGGATAAAGCGGTCAAACCATCTCGTCCCAAAACCAAAGCCGTCAAATGGACCTCAAAGCGGAAAACGGCTGACCGGATCAACATGGAACTTGATGAAGATAATGATGATCCGGAAGTTGAGGTAGAACTTGAATCACTTGGCTCCCTTTTCATGCACCTCATTAACAATGATCTTTATCAGGAGGACGTAGAAGGCAACCAAGCTGATGATGTAGAGGTAATTACCCTTTCCTCCGGTTCAGACTCTATGCCAACACAAAAAAACCCGTCAAGCAGTCCGGAAAGTAAGCTTTTCTCATCCTCTTGCTTACTTGGACCCAACATTTATTTTGAAGACACAGCAGCATGAAGCTCGCCGGACAACCCGGCATAGTGGCCAACAGGTCACTTCGGCCGGTTTACCTGATACCCCGGTTCGGAAGCGCCGGTCTGAGGTCTCTTCCACTTCTGACCATTCTTATCCCAAGGCAGGTTATTTCAGACAACCTCTTAATCCGTCCGATTCAAATTATCATGTGACACCTCCCTCATCCTCTGGCGAGTCGACAGCAACCCAACTCCCTCCTCTAAAAACCGTGGCTAGGTAAGTTTTCAAACTCTTTCTTCCAATGCGTTACAAATCTTGAATAAGATGCTAACCCTCTTTTAATTTATTTGTAGAGCCAAAGCCAGACCCAACAAGAAAGCTCGGGTCAACAATCCGTCAGAAGACCAGGCAGTTTTTGAAGAAGAGCAGAGAGCTGAACCGGACCAAACTCGTGAACCGGAAGGTCCTCATCCTGAAGTCACCTCTGATGAACCGCCCCTTCAAGATCGGAATACTGATGAACCACCAGTAGCTGACCCTGCCATGCCTGACACTGAGCGGCGGCTCCAAACCGGGCCAGTCCGATGAGAGATACTGAAACTCCGTCATCACCCGCAAAAACCACTGAAGGCCAAGGAGATGATGTTATTGTTACTGGCATAGGCCACAACTCTCCTGGCCATCCCGTAATCTTGGCCCAACATAGTGCCAAAGAAGAGCGTGCTGCTAGGGAAAAGGGCAAATGGAGTACTAACTTATCAAGTTATGCCCATCTCAACGCTGAAGAGCTTCACTCCGGTTTCTTAAACCGTTTGCACTCAAACCGTGACTATGAAGTCGGTTTGGTTAATTTAATGAAGGAACGCTATGAGGTATTTTCATCTCCTTTTACTTCTTGATTCTAAAGTTGAAATGCTAGCCCAAGTAGCCCCCAAGGGCCGTTTTAGGATGTTAATCATAAACCGGGTCTTTGTAATACTTTAAGTCTCTCCCACTGACCTTCAAAATGTTAGATCCTTAGCGAAACCCGAGGCTGATACTTTACCAATGTATAACTTTTCTCAGTGTAGCCCCCAAAGGCCGGTTTAGCTTTGCAAGGTAATCCGGATTTTAATCCATGCGTCCGATTTGAACAGATGTACATTAGCCCGCAAGTATCAAGGATAATGCTTGCATTGTTCTGGAGACTTTATAAAAGATGTAGTGAATGAGAGCAAAAAGGCATTAGCCCCCAAGTACGAAGTGCATAACTTATTATACGCTTTGTACTTTACAAAATATATATTCTATTTGTTTGACATTTCTGCACTGTTGTAGGCCGAACTAAGCAATACAGATGCCCGGATCGCTGATTTGCAAGAGAACGTGAAGTCCCAACAAGCAGAAGCTGCGAAAGCCAAAGAAGAGCTGACCAAAGCTCTGGCAGCGATGGAAAAGCTGAAAGAGTCTTTTAACAAAGATCGTGCTGACTGGGAAATCAAGAAAGCCGGTTTAACCAAAAAAGCTGAGGATGCCGAAGCAGCCCTGAAACCAGTTGTAGATGAACTAGCTGGTTTGAAACAGCAAATCAACACCATGACTTCCGTTGTCTTTGGTAAGTATCTCCTTGTGCAGTTTATCTGATTCATTGAACCTTATCATTGATTAGAACACTGATTTTAAACCGTCACAGGCACTCGTATCGCTCATCTGGGCACAGATATGCAGATGAAGCTTAAAGCGGCGTATACTTTGATTGAACAGTTGTACTCTGGGTCCCAGTGGGCTATTTGCACTGCGGCTTACAATAAACCGGCACCATCATTGATAAAGGAAACTCTTGAGAAGCTAGCCATGTTACCAGCCCGGATTATCGAACTGAAGAAGGCAACTGCAAGAGCAGGCGCATTAATCGCACTAATCAGAGCCAAGGCATGGATCCCTGATCTTGAAGCGGAGGGCATTATTAAAGGATATCCAGGTGTAAAGGAGGACGGTTCAAACTTCAACAATGATGACCTCCGAAGGCTGACCAAATAAATGTGGCCAATAGCCAGCAAACTGGCAGAGGACACAGACTTGTCTCATTTCCATCCGGCTTATGATGCTGAAGGGAAGAGACAGCCTGCCGAAATCCATGAAGTCAAAGAACTTGTGCCTCCAATCCGTAAGCATACCTTTGCTCCTGATATTAACCCCTCCAGCCTTATCCATGAAGAGGTCGTGTTTCAAGCTTTAACTGGAATCGATTGGTCGACGGTTGATTTCCAGCATCTGGGAAGGGATGAAGAAGTGATCGCACCAACTGACCCTCAACCTTCAAACCATCCAGACGAAGCATCTTAAACCGGCAGATATTTGTATGCCAATGACAAAAAACAATTATGCACTTGTGGCCGCTTTGAAGCTTCTTGTAATAGGATAGAAAAAACTCCTTTATGTGTCATGCCATCGAGCATGTTTTGTGACACTTTGTGAAAATTTATTCCACCTTTTGGGATCTATTTATGCATTGCCCATGATGAGATGTGTTCGTGGATACAAGAACTTGAGAGTATCCTAGTGGTTTACCACTGGACGGGTTATGATGCTCAACAAATATACAATACTTAGATAAATAATCAAAGTTTTTGTATAAAAAGTAATATGTGCAACATACCTCGTTGGTTGACCCACTGCTTGTATGGTAAAGGTGTCAACACTAATCCGGAGTGTTGATAACTCCGTCCTTATTTTGTCGGTTTATCATAATAAACCGTACCGGGAGATAATAACCATCGGGTTTTCTTTATAACACTGGCAATTTAGTCAAACAAGACCGGGGTAAGGAACGCTAGTTTGTAACTGACCATGTACTGACAACGTGGAGTTGAAAGTCAAGCTGGGCCAAGGAGACCGGTTTATCCGAACATATTATGAACCTCAATAAAGGCAGAAAACTTAAAAAAGGACTCAAAAAAGAAATATGCGAGGCTTTTTACAAGCTGCCAGGCTCCAAATCGAGGCTTTTCATGGGCTGCCAGGCCTCTGAGTTAAACCGTTTAACAAAGCCTTTTAAGATGGGCCTCCAATTAACCAATCGTCGTTTTAACTTTGATAAGTTCAGGGTCTGTAAAAGATTGACTTGTTAAATGTTCGGCGGGTCATACCAGGATTACCTGGACATGAGTGGCTTACTTGATGAAGGCAGGTTAACCCGGGGTTTTAGGTGAATACACCAGGCTTCCAAGCCGTGGCTTGATAGCCAATTACAAGGGTCCTTTCAAACTCTTTGTTGCTTTGCAAAAAGAGCCCCCAAGTAACTTTGTGAGTTGTGCTCAGTGGGTGCCCATGTTTGAGTTTGTGCTTTGTGCAACACTCTCTTTGGCCCCATATAATTTCCTTTGTGGCTAAACGCCTATCAAGAGGTGTAGCTATGGTGTGATAATAACCGAGCCCCCTAGTGATATCCCTTTGTGGTTTCAAACCGATCAAGAGGTGTAGCTACGGTTCAGATATGACCAAGCCCCCTAGTGATTTTCTTTATATCCGTGCGGCTGCAGAGACCGGTTTAACAAAAAACTCCGCTTTGTCAGTAGAAACTCTTGTAAGCACACACATGATGTAAAAAGAACAGAGACCCCGCTTTAATGGAGGATCCGGTTTATTATATAATATATACATCGTCATAAATATGTACATATGAAGAGCCTATGGCTCAAGTATAGTAAGGCCTAAGAAGAGCTATGTTCCACGGCCGCTTGGTCTTCTCCTCCGATTTACGTGAGTCTTTGTGCTCTCGAACATCAATGAGGTAGTATGACCCGTTGTGCAGATTCTTGCTGACCACAAAAGGTCCTTCCCAAGGTGGGGATAATTTGTGCATATCAGTTTGATCCTGGATGAGCCGGAGCACCAAATCGCCCTCTTGAAAGGTTCTGGTCTTAACCCAGCGGCTATGATAACGTCGGAGATCCTGTTAATAAATCGCCGAACGTGCTGCTGCAAGATCACACTCCTCATCTAACAGGTCCAGAGAATCCTGACGTGTTGTCTCATTATCCGCTTCAACATAAGCTGCCACCCGGGGCGAGTCGTGATGGATGTCACTAGGGAGAACCGCCTCCGCTCCATAAACCATGAAGAAAGGTGTGTAACCCGTCGATCTATTAGGTGTGGTGTTGATGCTCCATAACACAGAAGATAATTCCTCCACCCAACAACCCGGTGTCCGCTTCAAAGGAACCATAAGCCGGGGTTTAATACCTCTCAAAATTTCTTGATTTGCCCTCTCCGCTTGACCATTAGATTGGGGGTGAGCCACCGATGCTATATCAAGCCGGATGTGCTCATGTTGGCAAAATTCCTCCATCTCTCCTTTTGACAGATTAGTACCATTATCAGTTATAATACTGTGTGGAAAGCCGAACCGGAATATCACCTTTTTGATGAATTGAACCGCCATGGCCGCATCACACTTACTGACTGGTTCTGCTTCCACCCATTCGGTGAATTTATCAACTGCCACTAACAAGTGGGTCTTTTTGTCCTTGGATCGCTTGAAGGGTCCAACCATATCAAGCCCCCAAGTCGCAAACGGCCAAGTTATTGGAATCATCCTCAACTCCTGAGCCGGAATGTGAGCACGGCGTGCGAATTTTTGACAACCGTCACATCTCTTGACTAAATCCTCCGCATCAGCATGAGCTGTTAACCAGTAAAAACCGTGGCGAAAAGCTTTAGCAACCAACGACTTTGAACCGGCATGGTGACCACAATCCCCTTCATGGATTTCTCGCAAAATCTCACAACCCTCTTGAGGAGAGACACAATGCTGAATCGCCCCTTATACGCTGTAACGGTGTAACTCTCCGTTGAGTATGGTCATTGATTTGGAACGCCGGATTATCTGTCGGGCCGAAGTTTCATCCTCTGGTAACTCGCCCCGGTTCATGTAAGCCAGATATGGGATTGTCCAATCCGGTATGACATGCAAGGCCGCCACCAATTGAGCCTCCGGATCAGGAATAGCCAACTCTTCCTCTGTTGATACTTTGACTGACGGATTATGCAATACGTCAAGAAAGACATTTGGTGGAACCGGTTTCCGCTGAGAACCAAGGCGACTTAAAGCGTCCACCGCTTCGTTCTTTCGCCGGTCTATATGGTCCACCTGATAACCCTTGAAGTGACCAGCCACTGTGTCCACCTCTCGCCGATATGCAGCCATGAGTGGGTCTTTAGAATCCCAAGTGCTAGACACCTGTTGAGCCACCAGATCTGAATCCCCAAAGCACTTGACCCGGCTTAAGTTCATTTCCTTAGCCATCCGAAGACCGTGGAGTAATGCCTCATATTCAGCTGCATTGTTAGTACAAGGGAACATTAAACGGAGGACATAACAAAACTTGTCACCTCATGGGGAAGTTAGTATGACTCCAGCCCCCGAGCCCTCCAACTGCCTGGATCCATCAAAGTGAATAGTCCAATACGTATTATCTGGCTTCTCCTCTGGTGCCTGCAACTCCGTCCAATCATTGATGAAGTCCACGAGTGCCTGGGATTTGATCGCTGTGCGAGGTATATATTTGAGCCCGTGAGGTCCAAGCTCAATAGCCCACTTGGCAATCCGGCCAGTTACTTCTCTGTTTTGAATGATATCTCCCAGAGGGGCAGAACTGACCACTGTGATAGGATGGCCCTCGAAATAATGTTTAAGATTTCGGCTTGCCATAAACACTCCATAAACCAGCTTCTGCCAATGTGGATACCGCTGCTTTGATTCAATGAGTACTTCACTGATATAATAAACCAGCCGTTGAACCAGATATTCCTTGCCAACTTCCTTGCGCTCCACCACAATAGCCACGCTAACAGCTCGGGCATTAGCAGCCACATATAGCAATAATGGCTCCTTATCGATCGGTGCTGCAAGCACAGGCGGTTCAGCTAACTGCCTCTTCAGATCCTCAAACGCTTTATCAGCTGCCTCGCTCCAGACAAAATTATCTGTTTTCTTGAGCATCTGATATAAAGGGATAACCTTCCCCCCAAGACGACTGATAAACCGGCTCAAAGCCGCAATCCAGCCGGCCAGACGTTGAACGTCATTGATACATGCTGGTTTAGCCAAAGATGTAATTGCTGAATTTTTTTCCGGATTAGCCTCAATGCCTCTATTTGACACCAGAAAACCCAAGAGTTTACTCGCTGGTACACCAAAGACACACTTTTCCGGATTGAGCATCATCTTGTAAACCCAGAGGTTGTCAAAGGTTTCTCTCAAATCGTGTATTAATGTTTCCTCCTTTCTGGACTTTATCACAATATCATCCACATATGCATGAACATTGCACCCAATCTGCTTATGAAGACAATTCTGAACACAACGCTTGTAAGTCGCCTGGGCACTCTTGAGCCCAAAGGGCATGGAGACATAGCAGAAGGCTCCAAAGGGAGTTATGAAAGTTGTCTTCTCCTGGTCCTTAACTGCCATTTTGATCTGATGATAACCAGAGTAAGCGTCCAGAAAACACAAACGGTCACAACCTGCCGTAGCATCAATGATCTGATTGATCCGAGGGAGGGCAAAGGGGTCTGCAGGACAAGCTTTGTTCAAGTCTGTGTAATCTACACACATACGCCAAGTGCCATTTTTCTTAAGAACCAGCACCGGATTAGCCAACCACTCTGGGTGAAAGACTTCCACGATAAACCTTGTGGCCAACAACCGAGCTACCTCTTCACCGATAGCCTTACGCCTTTCTTCATTGAAGCGACGGAGAAATTGCCGGACCAGTTTAAACTTGGGATCAATGTTAAGTGTGTGCTTAGCGAGTTCTCTCGGAACACCTGGCATGTCAGAAGGTTTCCATGCAAAGATGTCCCGGTTCTCACGGATGAACTCGATGAGCGCGCTTTCCTATTTGGGATCCAGGTTAGCACTGATGCTGAACTGCTTGGATGAATCGCCAGGAACAAAATCAACCATCTTCGTATCTGTGGCTGATTTAAACTTCAACGCCGGATCATGCTCCATAGTTGGCTTTTTCAAAGAAGTCATATTTGCCGGATCAACTTGGTCCTTATAAAACTTCAATTCCTCCGTGGCACAAACCGACTCAGCATAAGCCGCATCACCTTCCTCACATTCCAAAGCGATCTTCCTACTCCCGTGTACTGTGATGGCCCCCTTATGACCTGGCATTTTAAGCTGTTCATAAACATAACACGGCCTCGCCATGAACTTAGCATAAGCCGGTTGTCCGAACAAAGCGTGATACGGACTTTTGATTTTCACCACCTCAAAAGTCAATGTTTCTGACCTTGAATCATAGTCATCTCCAAAATCCACCTCTAAGGCTATCTTGCCTACTGGATATGCAGACTTACCAGGCACCACACCGTGAAAACAGTGTTTGACGGTTTAAGACTCTTATATGTCAACCCCATACGATGGAAGGTATCATAATATAGAATGTTGATACCGCTGCCCCCATCCATGAGTACCTTCGTGAACTTATATCCCCCAACTTGAGGGGCCACCACTAGGGCCAAGTGACCCGGATTGTCAACCCGGGGTGGGTGATCCTCTCTACTCCATAAAATGGGTTGCTCATACCAGCGCAAATACTGAGGCACCGCCGGTTCAACAGAGTTTACTGCTCTCTTGTGAAGCTTCTGATCACGCTTACACAAGCTAGTGGTGAAGACATGATATTGCCCACTATTTAGCTACTTAGGATTGCTCTGATAACCTGACTGCTGCTGCTGCTGCTGCTAGTTCCCTGATGGTTGTAACCTCCCTGGTTGCCTTGGTGCCCTTGATTGATGTGTCCGGTTTGATTGCCCTGAAATCTTGAACCGGAACTGCCACCTCCGTAACCCGGCCCATGGAAACCACCTCCTGAACCGCCAGGCGGGCCATTATCGTATTGGAACATATTGGAGTTCTTGAAATCTCGCATGATATAACAATCCTTCCAAAGATGCGACACTGGCTTCTCCTTTGATCCATGCTTTGGACAGGACTGATTTAACAGGCGCTCCAAATTGGGTCCTGAACCTCCGCCCCTCTGGGGCTGCTTGCCCTTACGGCGCTGGCCATTCTCTTGAGCATTGGTGTTAGAGACAAAGTCCAAGCTGTTGTCATCTTTTCGCTTACCACTGTTCCCATGGCCTGCCGGATTATGCTGCCGACCCTTGTTATTTGATACTAGTTCAGTTGCTAAGAGTAGTAACTCGAAACGGGAGTTGCAAAATAAACAAAGACTAGTTGAGGACGATGTGACGATGTGTGTTGGAAATGATTCCAAGGTTGATAAGATCACAATGGCACACTCCCTTTACCTTCGGGATTAGTGTTGAACCTAAAATAAATGTTACTTGGTGTTTGCGTTGAGCATAATATGATTGGATCATGTTTATTGCAATACGGTTATTCATTTAAATCAAAGAATAATTGTTATTCTGTTTACATGAATCAAACCTTCTATGGTCATACACCCAAGGCGAATGGTTTATTGAATCTCAATCGTAGTGATACACATATTTATAATATTGAAGCAAAAAGATGCAAAGTTAATAATGATAGTGCAACCTATTTGTGGCACTGCCGTTTATGTCATATTGGTGTAAAGCGCATGAAGAAACTCCATGCTGATGGACTTTTGGAATCACATGATTATGAATCACTTGATGCTTGCGAACCATGCCTCATGGGCAAGATAACTAAGACTTCGTTCTCCGGAACAATGGAGCGAGCAACTGACTTATTGGAAATAATACATACTGATGTATGCGATCCTTTAAGTGTTGAGGCTCGCGGCGAGTATTGTTATTTTCTGACCTTCATAGATGATTTGAGCAGATATGGGTATATCTACTTAATGAAACATAAGTCTGAAACATTTGAAAAGTTCAAAGAATTTCAGAGTGAAGTGGAAAACCATCGTAACAAGAAAATAAAGTTTCTACGATCTGGTCGCGGAGGCGAATATTTGAGTTACGAGTTTGGTCTTCATTTGAAACAATGTGGAATAGTTTCGCAACTCACGCCACCTGGAACACCACAACATAATGGTGTGTCCGAACATTGTAATCATACTTTATTGGATATGTGCGATTTATGATGTCTCTTACCGATTTACCACTATCATTTTGGGGTTATGCATTAGAGACAGCTGCATTCACGTTAAATAGGGCACCATCTAAATCCGTTGAGATGACACCGTATGAACTATGGTTTGGCAAGAAGCCAAAGACATCGTTTCTTAAAGTTTGAAGTTGCGATGCTTATGTGAAAAAGTTTCAAACTGATAAGCTCAAACCCAAATCGGAGTAGTGCATCTTCATATGATACCCAAAAGAAACTGTTGGGCACACCTTCTATCACAGATCCAAAGGCAAGATATTTTGTTGCTAAGAATGGATCCTTTCTAGACAAGGAGTTTCTCTTGAAAGAAGTGAGTGGGAGGTAAGTAGAACTTGATGAGGTAATTGTACCTTCTCCTGAATTGAAAGTAGTTCATCACATGAATCAGTTCCAGTGATTCCCACACCCATTAGTGAGGAAGCTAATGATGATGATCATGAAACTTCAGATCAAGTTACTACCGAACCTCGTAGGTCAACCAGAGTACGGTCCGCACCAGAGTGGTACGGTAATCCTGTTCTGGAAGTCATGTTACTAGACCATGATGAATCTACGAACTATGAGGAAACGATGATGAGCCCAGATTCCACTAAATGGCTTGAGGTCATGAAATCTGAGATGGGATCCATGTATGAGAACAAAGTATGGACTTTGATTGACTTGCCCGATGATCGCTGAGTCATTGAGAATAAATGGATCTTCAAGAGGAAGACGGACGCTGATAGTAGTGTTACTATCTACAAAGCTCGAATTATCGCAAAATGTTTTTGACAAGATCAAGGTGTTGACTACAATGAGATTTTCTCACTTGTATCGATGCTTAAAAGTCTGTCCGAATCATGTTAGAAGTTGCTGCATTTTATGAAATCTGGCAAATGGATGTCAAAAGTGCATTCCTTAATGTATTTCTTAAAGAAGAGTTGTATATGATGCAACCAGAAGGTTTTGTCAATCCTAAAGGTGCTAACAAAGTGAGCAAGCTCCAGCGATCCATCTATGGACCGGTGTAAGCATCTCGGAGTTGGAATATATGCTTTGATAAAGTGATCAAAGCATATGGTTTTATACAGACTTGCGGTGAAGCTTGTATTTACAAGAAAGTAAGTGGGAGCACTACAACATTTCAGATAAGTATATGTGAATGACATATTGTTGATCGGAAATAATGTAGAATTTTCTGGAAAGCATAAAGGAGTGTTTGAAAGGAGTTTTTCAAAGAAAGACCTCGGTGAAGCTACTTACATATTGAGCATCAAGATCTATAGAGATAGATCAAGACGCCTGATATATTTTCAATGAGTACATACCTTGACAAGATTTTGAAGTAGTTCAAAATAGAACAGTCAAAGAAGGAGTTCTTGCCTGTGTTGCAAGGTGTGAAGTTGAGTAAAGACTCAAAACCCGACCACGGCAGAAAATAGAAAGAGAATGAAAATTCATTCCCTATGCCTCAGTCATAGGTTCTATAAAATATGCTATGATGTGTACCAGACATATTGTGTACCTCACCATAAGTTTGGCAAGATGGTACAATAGTGATCCAGGTTCCAGGAGTGGATCACTTGACAACGGTCAAAAATATCCTTAGTGGAATAAGGAAATGTTTCGGTTATGGAGGTGACAAAGAGTTCGTCGTAAAGAGTTACGTCGATGCAAGCTTTGACACCGATCTGGATGACTCTAAGTCTCGTTTTAGATACATATTGAAAGTGGGAGCAATTAGCTAGAGTAGATCCATGCAAAGCATTGTAGACATAGAAAATTTGCAAAATACATATGGCTCTGAATGTGGCAGACCCATTGACTAAAATTTTCTCACAAGCAAAATATGATCACTCTTTGGGTGTTAATCACATAGCGATGTGAACTAGATTATCGACTCTTGTAAACCCTTTGGGTGTTAGTCACATGGAGATGTGAACTAATCACATAAAGATGTGAATTATTGGTGTTAAATCACATGACGATGTGAACTAGATTATTGACTCTAGTGCAAGTGGGAGACTGAAGGAAATATGCCCTAGAGGCAATAATAAAGTTGTTATTTATATTTCCTTATATCATGATAAATGTTTATTATTCATGCTAGAATTGTATTAACCGAAAACTTAGTACACGTGTGAATACATAGACAAACAGAGTGTCACTAGTATGCCTCTACTTGACTAGCTCGTTAATCAAAGATGGTTAAGTTTCCTAGCCATGGACAAAGAGTTGTCATTTGATAAGCGGGATCACATCATTAGAGAATGATGTGATTGACTTGACCCATATGTTAGCTTATTACGATGGTCGTTATAGTTTCATTGCTACTGCTTTCTTCATGACTTATACATGTTCCTCAGACTATGAGATTATGCAACTCCCGAATACCGGAGGAACACCTTGTGTGCTATCAAACGTCACAACGTAACTGGGTGATTATAAAGATGCTCTACAGGTGTCTCCGATGGTGTTTGTTGAGTTGCCATAGATCGAGATTAGGATTTGTCACTCAGTGTATCGGAGAGGTATCTCTGGGCCCTCTCGGTAATGCACATCACTATAAGCCTTGCAAGCATTGTGACTAATGAGTTAGTTGCGGGATGATGCATTACGGAATGAGTAAAGAGACTTGTCGGTAACAAGATTGAACTAGGTATTGAGATACCGACGATCGAATCTCGGGCAAGTAACATACCAATGACAAAGGGAACAACGTATATCGTTATGCGGTTTGACCGATAAAGATCTTCGTAGAATATGTGGGAGCCAATATGAACATCCAGGTTCCGCTATTGGTTGTTGACCGGAGACATGTCTCGGTCATGTCTACATAGTTCTCGAACCCATAGGGTCCGCACACTTAACGTTCGGTGACGATCGATATTATGAGTTTATGTGTTTTGATGAACCGAAGGTTGTTCGAAGTCCCGGATGTGATCACGGGCATGACGAAGAGTCTCGAAATGGTCGAGACATAAAGATCGATATATTGGATGACTATGTTCGGAGATCGGAATGGTTCCGAGTGAGTTCGGACATTAATCGGAGTACCGGGGGGTTACCGGAACCCCCCGGGGAGTATATGGGACCTAATGGGCTTTAGGGGAGAGAGGGAGGGGCTGCCTAGGGCAGGCCGCGCCCCCCCAAAGCCTAGTCCGAATTGGACTAGGGGGGAGGGGCGGCGCCCCCTCCTTCCTTCTCTTCTCTCTTCCCTTTCCTACTCTCCTACTCCTACTACATGGAAAGGGGGGAATCCTACTCCCGGTGGGAGTAGGACTCCCCAGGGTGCGCCATAGTAGAGGGTCAGCCCTCCCCCTCCTCCACTCCTTTATATACGGGCAGGGGGGCACCCCATAGACACACAAGTTGATCATTCATCCTTTAGCCGTGTGCGGTGCCCCCCTAACCATAATTCACCTCGGTCATATCATCGTAGTGCTTAGGGGAAGCCCTGCGACGGTAGCATCATCATCACCGTCATCACGCCGTCGTGCTGATGAAGCTCTCCCTCGGCACTCAGCTGGATCGAGAGTTCGTGGGACGTCACCGAGCCGAACGTGTGCAGATCGTGAAGGTGCCGTACTTTCGGTACTAGGATCGGTCGATCGGGAAGACGTACGACTACATCAACCGCGTTGTCATAACGCTTCCGCTTACGGTCTACGAGGATACGTGGACAACACTCTCCCCTCTCATTGCTATGCATCATCATGATCTTACGTGTGCGTAGGAATTTTTTTAAAATTACTGCGTTCCCCAACACTTCACAACACGTCTCATTGCCTGGCTTCGCCGGCGTCCCCTTGATGGGGTGGTCACTTGGTGATCTTTGTCATTCTTTCTTTGGGCGTGTTTGTGCTAAGATCCTAGCAAACGTTTTTGCTTGTGTGTTACTTGATGTTTGGACTGGTTGGTCGCTTTATCTATAAAGTGGCGAAAGCTTATTTCGAGAGCGTCTTTCCTATTTATGCATCTAGTTTACTTACACTGCTACTTTGTTGCATGCTTTCTTCTATTTCGATAACTTTGTCTCAACACTGAATGCACACTTAGCCTTGCTTCTGTTATGTAAATATTTATTTGTACGGCTTAGTTCCTATTTCATTGAAGAATTAGCTTCCTTCTAAGAATTTGATAAAAATCTTCCATTTACCCCCTCTGGTCAATTAAACGGTCTTTTGATAAGAGCAAGGCGTTTTCTTGTTCTGTGTAATTTTGGTTTAACCACATGAAGTTTTAGATTGTAAATTTCCATCCATTCCAATCTCTTGCTATAATTCCTTTGTTTTTCTGAGCAGGACGTCTCGGAGACCGAGCTCCTTAGAGGATGAAATTTTGCAAAATAAAAATAAAATTTTAGTTTCAAAAAATTCCGAAAAAATACAAGGATGCAATGTATATATGTGTAAATTTTTAAGATGAAATGCCTTGAATATCAAGCTGCACAAAATACTTTAACAATGAACAATGCATGTGTTAAAAAGCCACATTTTATTGTGTAGCTCTCATTTTAACATATTTCTTCATGAGGAATGTACATTATGTCTATGGTATACATGCATTTTCTCAAAAATATTTGAAATGTAAGTATGAATTTTGAATTTTCAAAATACAGACTCCATGGAGCTCGGTCTTGTTTTGGCAGTTTTAGTTTTTTCCGCGCCGGCAAACACTGTTACATTCAAAATTTATGTAATTTTATAATTCCAGAGGAGACAAGAGGACATAGCACTATATCATATGTTTTTCTATAAGCCGCCTCTCGTATTCATTAGAGATTTTAAATTAGCTATGAAATAACTATTTAGAAGTCTCAACAAATTTAAGCGGCGGCTTATTATTTAAGCTGGGGAGAGACAGCTTATTTTTTAAGCCGCCAAACGAACGGACCCTAAGGGCCCGCTCGGCAAACCACCGCTCTTTGAAATACTCCCTCCGGTCCTTTTTAGTTCGCGTATAAGATTTGTGTGAAGTCAAACCTCGTAAACTTTAACCAAGTTTATAGAAAAAAATACCAACATTCAGAATGTGAAATCAACAACATTAGATGCGTCATGACTTTAATTTTCATATTATATAAATTTAGCATTGTAGATGTTAATATTTTTTCATATAAATATGGTCAAACTTTACGAAGTTTGACTTCAAACAATTTTTATATACAAAATAAAAAGAACCGGAGGGAGTATCAGGATCTACGGAGCTACTGTTTGTTCGCTCCAATATTTTAAACTACTGCTCCGTCGGCTCCCGGAGCAGAGTCGTGGAGCCAGAGGAAATCCGAACGGGCCTTAAGTTAAAGCTTCGGGCATTGTGCTGGAGTACACTTTCCTTAGGTTAAGCAGACATGCCATGTGGCTCGGATGGAAAACTACAGTAGTACATGAACGCACTGCCGCTCATTTCTTCCCGGAGCGTCGTCCAGAAACAACCGCATTGACAATCGACCACTGTGCTGCTGCCTAGCTACTTGTCCCTTGAATGCCAAGTTGACAAACGGCGATCGCTGCGTATTCATGGAGAACGGGAGGGTTCGGTTGATCGGCTCACATGAGCAATTACTCGTGTGTCAAGAAAGTCTGAATCTGAGACCCCATAGATGAGATCGGCATACAGATAAGATACGGTCCTGGTACACGAGAGCGTTGCATATTTAGTGCTCTGCGCGCCATTCGGAGAGCACCATGGCAACGACTGTCGGCTCGCTAATTTGGACCCGTCACCTGACCTGATGGAATGGTTCGGTGGTGGGAGTGAGGGTTTCCGTCGCCGCTGCAGTCGGCGATGCATTTCATTTTTGTCGGATCAACCGGTGATACTCTAAAGTCTACTGAATATTGTATATAATGATCAATCTGTAGAATATTGTACATGATGATCTGGCAGCACATTACCTTTGTCATGATATATATCTTGACGCAAGTGTTCCTTTCTCAAAACCAGGGGCTCTTGCTTCAGCTCATCAATCAACATGTGACACGGTGGGCGGAGCAATGATAGAAAGATATACATAACCCACATATCAATCTATAAGTGTGTGGTATACTCGGAACATATCCTCACTTTATAAATAAAACCACACGGCCGAGCAATACATGGTATTGAGATAATTCTTATGCACGCTGGTAAAAAGAACCCCACAAAACAAGCCGAACATGCTAAGAAGCATCGGGAGTGCACTACTAGACGCCTCCAGCAAGCTGTTGAGACATGAGAGGCCAGACCGCTGCAAGACACGACCAAGGACGCTTACGACAAGCGAACAAGCGCCGCCTGAAACAAACCACCTAACTTCATCGCATCATCACCACGAAACTGATGTCGGAGAGGAGAGGACCCTCTACCCTCTTGCTCCAGATCAAGGAGCGCCGATCGTGCTGGCAAGCAGAAAGGACAGAGAGAAGAAGTTGTCCCGTGTAAAAGATAGGTGCAAACGAAACCCTTGAGTTTGAGGATGAGAGCTTGTTCGCCGAGGCAGCTACCGTGACTGATGTTGATATGCACGAGGGTGATGACAACGCGGGAGTTGAGGAGAATCCGGTCGCTGATCCTGGTCGAGAGATGTCCGAGGGACTGGGGTCTGATGCTCAGACGACCGGAGACGGGACCGCTCCACATTCGACGGTGCCTTTGACCACTCTGAGATTTGGGTCTATCGAGCCTGCTTCTGCACCTCCGAGACTGTGGAGTGAGCGGGTGGAGTCGTTTGAGGCTTTTGAGCTCACGTTACCCGCGTTGGACTTTGAGGATGCGTCCGGTCTTGTCCTTGGGACTTCGCCGACCTCGGTCAAGGGAAAGGAGGAGGAGGCTCCCTCTATGGTTGTTGTTCCCCCTCTGATTGTGGGTCCGGCAGCGGAGGGTGATCGCTCAGGGGGTTCGAGGCAGGTGACCTCGGAGCCTTCTTCTCCTCGCGCCCCGGACGAGATTTCCGTGCTGGAGGCTGTATCTTCGGGAGGGGGTCCGGGGCGGGTGGCCTCGCCACCTTCTTCACCTCTCGCCAGGCCGGGACTGCAGGCGGCAGGTCCGATCCTTGGAGGGGGCTCGGGGCAGGTGGCCTCGGGGCCTTCTTCTCCCTCGGTGCTTAGGGGGCCCGCCCTTCAGATGGCGCCGGCGAGCACCCTGGGCCGGCGGCTGAGGTGGATGGGGAGCATGGGCAGGCGGCCAATGCTACCCCATCAACCGACTCGGTGCCGTCTCCCTGCCGTGAAGACCGGTTGAGTGTCCGGGGTATGGCAGGAGGTCATTCCCCGGGCAACTTCACTCGGGAGGAGGTGATAGCGTTTGGCGGGATTCCGGATCCGGTTTCCGAGGGGCGACGGTTGAGCTGCTGCCTTTAGGACCATCCGGAGGTGGACGATATGCAGCAGCGGTGCGCCATGAGGGCGGCCAAGCTTCGTGACGTTCAGGTCACTACTGGTATGTCGGTTAATACATCTAATTCTATCTTGCATTTTTCCAACTATGAGATTGTTGATAATGCAAACCAATTAGGGATTTCACTAGGTAGTAATGAAGGTGAAATTTCTAATTCCGTAAATGATTTACTGGATTTAGAGGCCGAGAGGGCCTTAGATATGATTCGTAACTTAGCCGCCGTCAAACCCATGAATGATTCCGATATTGATGCTTGGGGGGTCCGGGTGCTTGATAATTTTTGTGCCGATCTCGCTAATCCCCTCTCTGAGCCTGAGGAGGAGGATGAGAGTGTTGAGATTGCGGTAGTAAGACCTCCTGAGCCTGGTTGTGAGGACCGGCTGGAGAGTAAGATCAGCACTAAGCGCAAATGGAAGCGGAAGATTTACCCGTCCTCTGCAGTTCGTAGGAGTGCTAGGATACGCACGGCCAAAAAATTCCATGACGAGATATGAAAGGAATCTTTTGGAATAGCAGAGGTCTCAAGGACTTGGCTAAAAGAAGGTTTCTTGCAGATGCGTCTATCGAGCATAGATTGAATTTTATTGCTTTGTCGGAAACTGGTAGAGAAAATTTCTCACCACAATTTCTCAATACTTTGTCGGGTGGTATTGAGTTCGACTGGCACTGTCTGCCGCCGCCAGGAAGATCGGGTGGGACCACAATTTCTCAATACTTTGTCGGGTGGTATTGAGTTCGACTGGCACTGTCTGCCGCCACGAGGAAGATCGGGTGGGATCCTACTCGGTGTTAGATGCGAGTCTCTCGAAGTTCGAAGTGTGGTCATGGGAGATTTTGCTGTTAAGTTCTGGGTGCGGTCCAAGGCTGATGGATTTGACTGGGCTCTGGTGGCGGTGTATGGTGCCGCACAGCCAGAATTCAAACCGGATTTCTTGCCTGATCTAGTTAGGGTGTGCGGATCTGAGCAGCTCCCAATCCTAGTAGGAGGGGACTTTAACATCATTAGGAGGCGTGATGAGAAGAATAATGATAACATTGATGGGAGATGGTCGTTTATGTTTAACACTATCATTGAAAGCTTGGATCTGAGAGAGATTGAGCTTTCAGGTAGGAAGTTCACATGGGCTAACGCAATGCCAAATCCAACGTTTGAAAAGTTGGATCGGGTATTGGCAAGTGTCGAATGGGAATAGAAGTTTCCCTTTGTAACAGTGCAGGCTCTCTCTCGTGGTATTTCTGACCACACGCCTTTATTTCTTGACTCTGGAGAGCCTCCCACCCGGGCAACAAGAACTTATTTTCGTTCGAGCTGGCTTGGTTTGAAAGAGAAGGCTTCCTTGATCTCGTAGCCAGAGAGTGGGCTAAGGATGCAGGAGATAGGACTGCCCTTTAGCGCTGGCAAAATAAGATTAGGCACCTGAGAAGCTTCCTACGTGGGTGGGCTAAACATCTTAGTGGGATTTATAAGGTTGAAAAGGAACGACTCCTTACCCCTATTCAGGCCTTAGATGTAAAAGCAGAAACCACAATTCTGCCAGTCGCAGAGCTTCATGCCAAGCTTGACGCAGAAATGAGGCTGAAAGAACTTCTTCGTGAAGAAGAATTAAAGTGGGCACTGCGGGCCAAGGTTCGAAGAGTTGTTCAGGGGGGCGCGAACACTCAATTCTTCCACATGATTGCTAATGGCAAACACAGGAAGAAGAGAATCTTTCAGCTTGAGCAAAATGAGGGTACGATTATTGGCCAGGAGAACCTAAAGTTATATATTACTGAGTACTACAAACAATTGTTTGGACCCCTAGAGGATAACTGTGTGCAAGGTTGGAAAAAGCGGTAGGCGTAAGCGAGGCGGTTGGCCTTCGCCTAGTGCCTAGGCGGCGCCTAAGCGCTCTAGGCGCGACCTAGGCGGTAATATAGTTTTTACTCATAGTATATTTGTGATTATTATATGGGTGTTGATATTAGTTTAGGGCATATAAATAAGTTAATTACCATCTACGACCATTGGAATCTAACCCATTTGGCATATCAGTATAGTATGTTGCATGATTTCTTGCTTGGGCAGACAATTCCTTACTTGCCCTGCCTAGACCTCCATTTATGCCCTAGGCGAGGCATTTGGCCATCGCCTAGCGCCTAGGCGTGCCTAAGCGCCTCCTAGGCACTGCCTTTTCCAACAGAGACTGTGTGTCTCTGGATGAGTCTAGGGTTGAAGATGTTCCTCAACTTACTGCTGCTGAGAACGATATTTTAGCCCCTCCTTTTTGGAAAAGGAGGTGTTCGAGGCCATTTCACAGATGAAAAATAATAAGGCTCCCGGCCCGGATGGCTTCCCGACAGAGTTTTATAAGAAGTGTTGACATATTATTAAAGGGGACCTGCTGCCGATGTTCCATGATTTGTTCTCAGGACATCTTCAGCTTTTTCAGCTTAATTTTGGAACGATAACCCTGCTTCCTAAGAAGACAGAGGCGGTGAGAATTGAGCAATTCAGGCCCATCTGTCTTCTTAATGTCAGTTTCAAAATTTTTACCAAGGTCGGGACGATTAGGCTCACACAGATTGCACATGCTGTGGTGCAGCCTACTCAAACTGCTTTCATGCCGGACAGGAACATCCTTGAAGGGGTTGTGGTCCTTCATGAAACGCTCCATGAGATTCACACGAAAAAACTTGACATAGTTATTTTCAAGGTGGATTTCGAGAAGGCGTACGATCAAGTCAAATCGCCGTTCCTTCAACAGGTCTTACACATGAAGGGTTTTGATGAAGCTTGGCGACGCCAGGTAGAATCGTTCATGCAAAAAGGGAGTGTTGAAATTAAAGTGAATGACGATATAGGTCATTATTTCCAGACACACAAAGGCCTGAGACAAGGTGATCCTATGTCTCCTATCTTGTTCAATATTGTGGTAGATATGTTCGCGATTCTGATAGGGAGGGCAAAGGAGGCCGGTCAGGTGGGTGGCTTGGTGCCTCATCTAGTTGATGGTGGTGTATCCATCCTGCAGTACGCTGATGATACAATCATCTTTATGGAGCACGACTTGGCAAAAGCGAGAAACATGAAGTTGGTGTTATGCTTATTTGAACAATTGAGTGGATTGAAGATTAACTTTCATAAAAGCGAGTTGTTCTGCTTTGGTAGAGCCAAGGACGAACAAGAGGCTTATAGACAATTGTTTGGATGTGAATTGGGGGCTTTACCTTTTACGTACCTAGGTATTCCCATTCATCATCGTAAGCTAACAAACAAGGAGTGGAAGTGCATCGAGGATCGGTTTGAGAAGAAACCGAGTTGCTGGAAAGGAAAACTCATGTCTTATGGAGGCCGATTGATTCTGATTAATTCGGTGCTCACGAGTATGCCTATGTTTCTTTTATCCTTCTTTGAAGTCCCAGTGGGGGTTAGGAAGAGGCTGGACTTTTATCGATCCCGATTCTTTTGGCAGAGTGATGAACTTGAGAGAAAATACCGACTCGCCAAATGGGATATCATCTGTAGACCAAAGGACCAGGGGGGTCTTGGTATTGAGAATCTTGAAGTCAAGAACAGATGTCTTCTCAGTAAGTGGCTGCATAAGTTGTCAGTTGAGACTGAGGCAACGTGGGCGCAGATTCTTCGTAGTAAATATCTGCAGTCCAAGACTTTATCCCAGGTGACAGTGAGACCAACTGATTCGCCGTTCTGGAAGGGGCTTATGAGAGTCAAAACTGCCTTCTTTAATAGAACAAAGTTTATTGTCGGTAATGGTAATAACACTCGCTTCTGGGAGGATACATGGCTTGGTGAAACGCCTTTGGCGATCCAGTATCCGTCCCTATATCGTATTGTTCAGCGTCGATATTCTCTTGTTGCAACGATAATGCAATCCATTCCTCTTAATATTCAGTTTAGGAGGGTGCTAGTGGGCGAATGATGTGAAGCATGGCTTCATTTGGTGGGTAGACTGATGGAGGTTCAGTTAACTCATCAGCCCGATCAGTTGTGCTGGAAACTTACTTGGTCTGGAGAGTTCATAGTCAAATCGATGTATATCGATATCATTAACTCTAGTGTTATTCCTAGTTCCAAACATGTTTGGAAAGTCAAAGTTCCTTTGAAGATTAAAGTGTTTATGTGGTTTGTGCATAAACAAGTAATTTTAACAAAGGATAATTTGGTTAAGTGCAACTGGACAGGATCTACTAGGTGTAGTTTTTGTGATCGGGATGAGACTATCAAGCACCTCTTTTTTGATTGCTCGTTGGCAAGAGTTTTGTGGCGCTCTGTGCAAATTTCCTTAAACATTACTCCTCCGAATTCGGTCAATGCGTTATTTGGAACGTGACTTGTTGGGATAGAGTCCGAAACAGCTAGACATATTCGTGTAGGGGTATGCGCGTTGTTATGGGCAATTTGGATCTGCAGAAATGATTTGGCTTTTAACAGAACAACAACTATTCATTTTTTGCAGGTTTTATTCCGGGCTACTGCGCTGATCCGTATGTGGTCCTTACTCACTCCGACGGAGGCCAGGGAGCGTTTGGTTACTGGATCTGTCCGGTGGAAGATGGTAGCGCGGGATATCTTCAACCGGTTTGGATGGCGGCCATGTAATAAGATAGGCGATTAGTTTACCTATCTTATCTTTTGCCAGCCGGTTGTGGCTTCTTGGGCCTTTTTGTTATTGGCGTTGTGGCTCTGTGTGAGCTTGTCATTTTTTATTTTGGTGACAGACATTAAGACCTTGTTGAACCTACTTTTTAATAAATGTGGCAGTATGCATCGTTCTGATGCAGAGGCCGGGGAGTCCCTCCTTTTCGAAAAAAAACCCACCAAGAGAAACACGTCATGTGCATGCATCGCTGCCAGCGCCGACGCCGAGGTGCCCAACATTCGCTCGGCCCCTACTACACACCTCCCCGACGGTACTCAAGCCAACATTCGCTTGGCTGCCACCGACGGCGACAACTTCGCCAGGACCACCCGCCACAACGCACCTTGCCACCTACATGGTCGAGGAGCATCGCCAACACTTGTTGCAATGTTGCCCGCTAGAGAGTGAGCCACGAGCTGGCCATTTAGGGCTGCCGCCCCGACGTATAATACCCTAAACCCATGCACCACCACCAATCTACCAATCCGAGGTCACTGGAGGAAACCACCATGCCACTAACAAAGGCTTGGCCCGGCTCAAGCCTGCAGCCACGACCAGATATGGCATGGATCAAACCCGTTGGCGAACCCATCCAGCTATGCCAGATTAAGGCAGGAAGGGACTCATCGGGTGGAGGACCCCACCTACGAGTGGGCGGGAGGTGTCCACAACCGAGCCTCCTCACCTAGGTTGACGTCCTAGACGTTGCCCCTGAACTGGGCGAGCATCACCTCCAGGCGACGGTCCCTGAGCAACTCGCTAAACGAGGTTGGTCACCAAGCCCTTGGTCTCGATCACGCTGCCCACGACGATGGCCAACGACCGACAACTCTAACAACGAATGGCGGCGGCACTGCCGTGGGCTAGGGTTGAGAGAGGGGACAAGGGAGAGAGGATAGGGGAGATGCCCCGCTCCCGCCTACCACCGCCCGAGGCTTTGCCCGACGAGGTGCTGATTAGCGGCGACAAGGAGAGGGAGGATGGAAGGTTAAGGGCCAGCGACGGCGGATTGCCACGTGACAACACGGGGCCTGAAGGGGTTTTTCGTTAAGATATGGAACCACCCCAAGTGTGTGGTATCAGGAGTAGATTGACATTATTCATCATCTACTGCCTATCAATGGTTGTGTACATCGAAATGATGCAGAGACCAGGGTAATCCTTCTTTTTAAAAGAAAATCTACTGCCTATCAAGTTAAGGAAACCATCCACGCAAAAAAAAACTGAGAAAATCATCTACTGCCTAATATCGTGTAATAAAGTGGTGGAATAGTGGTACTGATAGGCAGAGGAAAGCCTGAATTGAACTCACGTCTTCTGAATCGAGTCGCGGACACAGTGGCACTAAATGTATTTAGGCCTCCTTTGGTTTAGAGGAATCTTGTAGGAATTTCATAGGATAGGATTTCTATAGAAAAAATTCCTTTAGAACCCTTTTATTTGTAGGAATGAAATCCTATTCCTATGAAGAAATTCTTCTTATCCTCCATATTTCATAGGAAAATAAACATTAGCCTAGATTCAATGGAAAAAAACATATGACGTGAATTAAAGGGCATCTTCTTTCCTATTCCTACTCATAAGATTTGAGATACATGTCATCTCATTTCCTATGACTTTCTTATTCCTACTATTTTTTTACCCTATGAACCAAAGCAGGCCTTAGCCAGTATTTGTATCCTACGGTATCGTCGTCTCTAGACTGTAGAGTCCTAACAGAAAAACCTTTGGTTCCTATGGTAGAAACTGTAAGCAACCAACATCGAACATCGATCTGGAGAAAATTGCAATGTGATGAGATGAGAGCAGCAGACTTTCTCATATCCCTTAATGTGACGAGTGATTACAGGGTTCAAGCAAATGCAACAGTACATTGATGAGTACTAATGCCAAGTTCCAAGAAGAATTAATCCTCAGCTAATAACACAATGTATCCGTCCTAATGTAGTAATCTAAGCAGCAGTGATCATAACGATGTCTGGACCGGCCGATGCATGCGCCGGCGCCGGTGTGGTCGGATGAGCTGCTATATATCTAGTGGTAGTCCACTGGTGGGGAGGAGGATGAGCAGCCGCCGACGATGTCGGCGAAGTAGCCCTCTGAGCAGGGGATGGTGAGGCCGCCGCCGGCGCGGTGGTCGAAGCCGAACTCGTCCTCCACCCGCTTGAGCAGCACGAGGAAGGACGGGTGCCTCAGGTACGCCGTCGGGATGACGAACCGCTTCCGCTGCTTGCCGACGTAGACCGCGAAGTGGCCCTTGGGCACGTCCGCCGACGCCCGTCCCTTGGCCAGGTGCAGCCTGGCCATGAGCTGGTAGAGCTTCCCCGCCATTGATCCCCTTCCCACTGAGCTTCCAGCAAACAAGACTGAGCTGCTTGTATGTTGTTTCGGTTGCACGAGAAGACTGGAGAAATGGTGAAGAGTGGTGGGAACTGAGGCTAGCCCCGTATTTATAGCTCCGGCATCGGGGTGGAGATACTCTGCTCTGCTCTACCGGAGGTAATCATCAAGAGGCGGGCTGATCTGAGCTGAGCGTGCAGCATGGCGTGCGCTGCAACAAGTTGTGTGGTGGTTTCTTTGTTGCTAAGCTGGACATGGCACATGGGGAGTGCACTGTCCATATCTATGTGTGGGTATCTGCATTGCATGCATTGATATTTTATCAAATCAATCCCCGTGCTATAGCTGGCTGCAGAGACGTGAATGGGCGGGCCAGTGTGTCGAGAGGCGGCAGTACAAGTGCATTGTACGTGCCTCGTACGCACGGTGAGGTGAGGTTGGTGAAGCAGGTCGAGGCTTGGAGAGGCATGCAGCTCCGGCCATGGGCCATGGCTGCCGCTCGTCTCAGCGACACCGCACGCTTGACGCACTTCGGATCCCGACGTGGCGGTGACGAGCCGGTGATCTGAGGCGAAGACCTGTGGCTCTTCTCTGTCGAGGATTTTCAACAAAGAATTATATTTATATATGCTCTTCTTTGTGTTTTGGGTTCGGTTGCCCTTTGGTTTCCAGTTTCTGTAAAATTCGAATGTGTTTCAGTTTTTTTTGTTTGTTTGTAAAATTCGAATGACATGACGTTATATTTTTGTGTTTTGGGAATGGCAGAGTGGTTGAGTTGCGGCCGGCATGATTGCAAGGCCGTCGACGGAATTGATCAAGACCGAAGGGCGTGTGCGAATTGGCCACCCATCCGCCGGCGATCTGCACCAGAGAATTGAAGGCCGTGTGCAAATTGCCTGGATGTGGAAATGGACCAAGGAACACATGGGGGTGCATCATTTGCATGAGCGTTTGGAGCGATGCGACGGATTCTCCAAAGTTCTTGACCAGCAGCGTGCGTGCCTCCATACCGGCCTGATTCTTCTTTCCAGGAATGATGCCGAGCGTCATACAAAACCGGGGGCTACGACAGGGCGAGATCAAACTAGTATCTCCCGGTATTCCTTTGCGTCATCAGTACTAAACAAAATTTGTCTGCCAGCGTGGAAGGCACGAACATTGTTGATGCTGAAATTTTCTAACATTGCCACGGTAGCAGATTTAACAGAAGAGAAGAGGCCGAAGGACCCATAGTTTTTGTTTTTTTTGTTTTTTTATAAATGGCGAAAGAGACAGAGCTGCATTGTACTCCATCGATTCCACTATTAAAGAGGAGTTTTTTCTTTTTGATGAAAATGCAGCATTTCTTCCTTTTGCGGTTAGGGCATCTCCAACGCCGACCCCTAAACTGAATACCGCATTCGTCCTCGATCCAGGGGAGACCAGTCCACAGACAATGATGCGGGAGCCGGCCATCCAAAACTAGCCGCACATGTCCCTTTACATTTTGAAAGAAATTTAACAAATTTTATACATATATTTAAATAAACCGGATAATGTTCATTCATAGTTCGACAATTTTTACATAAAAACGAATGTTTTTCATCTAAACCGGATAATGTTCATTCATAATTCAACAATTTTTACATAAAACGGATGTTTTTCATCTAAACCGGAGCAAATTCATTATATTTGGACGTATTTCAACTAAACCAAACTCTAAACCTAGTCTAAATGACCGCCGACGCCCGTTTTCCATGTCCGGCCGGTCATGAACCCTGAAAAATGAAGCTCCGCCTCCGCAGCCTGCTTGCGACTAATCGTGCGACGATGATGAATCTGCCAAGCTTGGCTTTAACGAAGGGGAGGAGTGGCAGCCTTCCTGGGACCCGAGCGTCGGCGACGTCTCATGCTCTACTCTTCCTTGTTGTCGACGGTGCCAGCAGATGTGCCAGCTTCGTGGTCGTGGTGGCGGGGCACAACCCAGGAAGAGCAGATGACGTCGTCCTCATCCTCGCTCTTGTCGCACTCTTCATTCGCCGCCTCGTGATCTTCTTGAAGGCGGCTTCTAACTCCGCCTAATGGGTGGTCGCGGCGCATGTCACGGGCGGAGCGGTAGGACTCGAGCAACGCCTCCTGCTCGGGCACGTCAACGTCCGGTGCGATGCCCGTGTCGACGGCGATTTGCTCCTCCGCACACTGGTGCTTGTCGAGGAGGCGGAGGTTGTACTCATGGTCGACCTGCACCTGCCGGAACGCAGCCTCCCGCTCTGCCAACACCATCTCAGCGTAGTGAGTACGGGCCCCGCCCATGGTGATGTCGACATTAGTCGGTGAGGACGGGGGCGTCGGCTCGCCTTCAGCCGCCTCTTCCATTGGCGTGTCCGCGGCGCTGGTCTTCGTCTCCCTACCGGCCTGCCGGCTGGTTGCAATGGCAGTAATCTCCTATTGCTAAAAGGACGAGAGGTTGTCCTAGATGCTTTGGAGCTTGAGGAGGACATGGTGGGTGTGGTACCGTGAAGAGAAAGAGAGCAGAGGATGTTGTGGATGCGGCTATGGTCGGGCCTGGTGAAAGGATTGAGAAGAGGGGTCTAGAGGGGGGGGGGGTCTGTGATTAGACCCTCAACAAGAAAAAGTGGCAATTTTAAGTTGTTCAAGTTAAGTTGGAGTTTTAGCACAAGTGTAAGCATTCACAATACATTTCAAGCAAGAAGAGTATGTGCACTGAAAGAGTAAAGCATGCTAATTGCAAGAAAGTAAAGGGATAAGATTGGAGTGTCAATGAAGACACGAAGATTTTTGGCGTGGTTCCGATAGGTGGTGCTATCATAAATCCACGTTGATGGAGACTTCAACCCACGAAAGAAAATGGTTGCACGAGTCCACGGAGGGCTCCACCCACAAAAGGTCCATGAAGAAGCAATATTGTCTATCCCATCATGGCCATCGCCCACGAAGGACTTGCCTCACTCGGGTAGATCTTCATGAAGTAGGCAATCTCCTTTCCCTTACAAAATTCTTGGTTCAACTCCACAACTTGTCGGAGGCTCCCAAGCGACACCTAACCAATCTAGGAGACACCACTCTCCAAAAGGTAATAGATGTTGTGTTGATGATGAACTCCTTGCTCTTGTGCTTCAAATGATAGTCTCCCCAACACTCAACTCTCTCACACAGATTTAGATATGGTGGAAAGATGATTTGAGTGGAAAGCAACTTGGGAAAGGCTAGAAACAAGATTCTTGTGGTAGGATTGGTGTATGTTGATCTCAACACATGAGTAGGTTGTTCTCTCTCAGAAAATGTATGCTGAAAGTGTAGGCATGTTCCGATGGCTCTCTCACAAATGGAAAAGGGAGTGGAGGGGTATATATAGTCTCCACACAAAATCCAACCATTACACACATTTGACCCAACTCGGAACTCGGTGAGTCCGATTTAGTTTAAAATGTGAACGTTAGGAATTTGGGACCGACTGAAACAACTCAGTGGGACCGATGTGCTAGGGCTTAGGGAAAACTTCATCTCAGTGACGCCGATTGCATCAACTTGGTGAGACCGAAGTGAATCAATAGGGCAAAAGAGATTTGGTCAAGCCATCTCAGTGAGACCGATCGCTATTTCGGTGAGACCAAAATAATTGCAACAGGCAACAGAGTGTTGGCAAGGTCATCTCGGTGAGACCGAGATACGTCTCGGTGTGACCGAACTGTTAGGGTTTCTGGCAGTGGCTATATCATATGAACTCGGTGACTCCAGGTAGGATGAATCGGTGGAGCTGAGTTGGAGTTTAGGGTTTTGACATATTTGGAATGAGAAGTGGACACCTTGAAGGGGTTCCACATCCACTTGTCCTTTCCACGCCATTGTTGAACTTATCTGAAATACACTAGATAAAAGCATTAGTCCAACAAGAGATATTTTAACATTAATTACCAAAATCACCTAGACAGCACTTGTGCTTTCACCTGGGAAGTTTTTGGCTTGGCGCCAATGCATATTTAGACAAAACCAAACTAAATTTATTCATAATTGGATATTTTTTTACATAAAATCATATGCTTTTCATCTAAACGAGAGCAAATTGATTACATTTGGACATATATGAACTAAACCAAACTTTAAACCTAGTCTAAATGACCATTGGCGCCATTCCCCATGTCCGGCCGGCTATGAGCCCCGGAAAAATGAAGTTCCACCTCTGCATCCACTGATACAGCGAGGTGCTATACAAACGGTTTTTAACCCCTTTCCGCGACGTCATTTGGAACCGTCACCAAATGAGTGTGGGCGATAGGGGGTCCTTTCCACATGACCCAGAAACCGTCGGGGATATGCCCTCTTGGCACACACACTCGGCAAAATGAGGTCATGTGCAACCGATGAGCGACCAAATACGGTTATACATACAGTAGTGCTAAAAATTACAATTATACATGCGAAATCGTTTCCAGTCGTAAGTACATCCCACACAGTCAGTCCCCGCTAAACGTTTCCATTCGTATATACATCCGACGCGGTCGCTCAAAGGAAAATGTTTCCGTTCGCAGGTACATCACACACGATATTAACAATTTTATCGTTTGCGTTATTGAATGCATCACACACGATGCGTAGAAGAAACTGGGTGGCAAAAGTTGTCTATCACACACCGTTTTTATGTGGTAAACGTTTGCGCAAAGTGGCCTAACGCAAACAGTTTTCAAGAGAAGGTCGTGTGTGATTGTTCATTGATCCAACACGGTTTATTCCTAGAAACTGTGTGCGTTGCCTGAGGTCATCGCCCACATATTTTCTTAATAACCGTTTGCAATAGCAAAACCCAATTAGCAGGCTAATTCACCATTAGCAGGCTAATTGCCCTATTATTAATAATCCATTTATTAATCTAATCGACATTCATATTAAGCACATAATATATTTCATTTCCATATTAAGGAAGCAGGATTTTATAATTGAAATACATTAGAGTACAAAATGATATAGCTTCAGCACTCAGCTACCCCATTACACAACTGCACCAGCGCCAAGTTTCACATGCAACATATAGAACCTTTCGAAATTAGCATCATAGATGGTACATAGACAGATGCATCTCATCTGGAAAACTGCTGAAGCGGAAGGCGAATATTGAGCCTTCATTCATGTTGAAGGTCTTTGCAACTTTAGGTCAGTGCCTGTGGATGATTGACCGTCCGTCCTTCGTCCTCTTCAGGAACACTTCAATAATGAACTCTGAGTGTTGTATGAAAACCTTCATCGCCTCCTGACCATAGAGGTGGTTTGAGAGGTAATCATCAGTGAATTGCTTTGGAAAGGCCTGAAATTAAGGATGTGCATAAATATCGTCTCCATATTGGAAATGGGGCAAAGGAATAAAAAAGACAAGGTATAATAGTTAGTACCATCTTGTACTAAACTGGTGTCTTCTTCACTATGCTGACAAAGATCTTGTTGTTTTTTGTCGCTAATTTCTTTATCCTAACAATTTTTCTGAGTTTCTTGACTTGATTGATATTCATGGACAACTCATTTCCCCATATGCAAAAAGGGTCGAACAGTGGGTCAAAACCTCTGACAACAGGACCTACATGTGCAAGACCAAATTGTTAAAAACCTAAATACTAGAATGGTTCCTGCAATTGCACATAATGTGCTATTAGACAACGGACCATGCATGTTCTAACCTCGATTGTAAACCTCAGTGCTTCCCATTGTTTCCCTGCAACATATAAGGTAGTTAGTAATCAGATTAAGTAAGGGTTCGCATGATATCAGTAAAATATGTTGATGAAAAATAAGCACAATGTAGATTCATCGGATTAATTCAAGCCACATGGAAAACCCATTTATCCAAACCAATCATGATTAAGAAGTAGGAAATATAGCACTTGTATATGTTTCTCATGTATTAAGTGCAACCAAATTCGATTTATTTCTCACATGCACAACAATACAAAATTCTACCCACGACAATTGGACATCGCATTACAGAATTGAATCAAGCAGTTAACTAAACACCACAACAAATGTACCAAACATTAACTGAGCACCACATTGCACAATATAACATACTCCTAATAGAAGATCAGACAGTTAACCAAACCAAGCATGCTTAACAACTTGGAAATAAAAATTGTATTTGTTTCTCATGTATTTACTACAATCAAATTCAATTTATTCCTCACATGATATACAATAACAGAATGCACCCACAACAATTAAACATCGCATTGCAGAATTGAACCAAATAGTTAACTAAACACCACAACAAATGAACCAAACGGTAACTGAGCACCACATTGCACAATATAACATACTCCTAATAGAAGATCAGACAATTAACCAAACCAAGCAGGCTTAATGTTACACCCACGATGCGGCTATATCCCCCACGTGTCGGAGCACGACTTAGAGGCATAACCGCATTGTAGGCATGTCGCAAGAGGGGTAATCTTTACACATCTCATGTACTGAATAAGAAAGAGGTACAGAGTTGGCTTACAATCGCCACTTCACACAATACAAGAATATAGCATTACATCATCCAGATACAATCAAGGTCCGACTACGGAACCAAAATAAAGACAACCCCAAATGCATAGATCCCCGATCGCCCCGACTGGGCTCCACTACTGATAAACTGGAAACGAAACAAAACAACGAACAAGGTCTTCATCGAGCTCCTCCTTGAGCTCGGTTGCGTCACCTGCACAGTATCATCGGCACCTGCAAACTGGTTTTGGAAGTAATCTGTGAGCCACGGGGAATCAGCAATCTCACACCCTCGCGATCAAGACTATTTAAGCTTATGGGTAGGGAAAAGGTAGTGAGGTGGAGCTGCAGCAAGCACTAGCATATATGGCGGCTAACTTACGCAAATGAGAGCGAGAAGAGAAGCAAAGCACGGTCGCAAACTAGAAGTGATCAAGAAGTGATCCTGAAACTACTTACGTTCAAGCATAACTCCAACACCGTGTTCACTTCCCGGACTCCGCCGAGAAGAGACCATCACGGCTACACACGCGGTTGATGCATTTTAATTAAGTTAGGTGTCAAGTTTTCTACAACCAGACATTAACAAATTCCCATCTGCCCATAACCGCGGGCACAGTTTTCAAAAATTCAAAACCCTGTAGGGGTGTCCCAACTTAGCCCATCATAAGCTCTCACGGTCAACGAAGGATATTCCTTCTCCCAGGAAGACCCGATCAGACTCGGAATCCCGGTTACAAGACATTTCGACAATGGTAAAACAAGACCAGCAAAGCCACCGAATGTGCCGACAAATCCCGATAGGAGCTTCACATATCTCGTTCTCAGGGCACACCGGATTGTCCAAGGTTCCGGTAGGCCAGCCCAGAGTTGCCCCTGGTTGCCACCGGCAGCTGACAGGTTGGACCAACACTCAGAGGAGCACTGGCCCGGGGGTTTAAATAAAGATGACCCTTAAGTCTGCAGAACCCAAGGGAAAAAGGCTAGGTGGCAAATGGTAAAACCAATGTTGGGCCTTGCTGGAGGAGTTATATTCAAGGCGAACTGTCAAGGGGTTCCCATTATAACCCAACCGTGTAAGGAACGCAAAATCAAGGAACATAACACCGGTATGACGGAAACTAGGGCGGCAAAAGTGGAACAAAACACCAGGCATAAGGCCGAGCCTTCCACCCTTTACCAAGTATATAGATGCATTAATTAAATAAGAGATATTGTGATATCCCAACAAATATCCATGTTCCAACAAGGAACAAACTCCAATCTTCACCTGCAACTAGCAACGCTATAAGAGGGGCTGAGCAAAGCGGTAACATAGCCAAACAACGGTTTGCTAGGGAAGGTGGGTTAGAGGCTTGACATGGCAATATGGGAGGCATGATAAAGCAAGTGGTAGGTATCGCGGCATAGGCAAAGTAAAAGAGCGAGCAACTAGCAAGCAAAGATAGAAGTGATTTCGAGGGTATGGTCATCTTGCCTGAGATCTCGCAAGGAAGAAGAACGGGTTCATGAAGAAGACAAACGGACGAAGTCGAATGAATCCTCACAAACGCAACATTATCAGAACTAACCCGAAGAAGCAACACCGGAAAGAAGCAAACAATATGGTAAACAACCATCACATAATAATGGCATGATGCACAACGAAGTATGATGCATGTCCGGTTTAAATATGCATTGCATGGAAAAGTGCACAAACAAAACTACAAGTTAAGTGAAGCTCAATATGCAACTGGTTGCATATTGCCGGAACACCATGTTAGATTATTTAGTTCAATCTTGTTCATGTACCCAACAATATTAAATGTTGATAAGCATGGCAAGAGGTGGAGAATAAGTAAACTAAACATTTAGGCAAGTTTAAATGAGGTCGGAAAATAACAAACAACAATTACGGTAAATCCCCATATGCATTTATCAATTTGGTGCAACAACAATTTTAAACATTTAAATGTTATTATCATGATGCGAATGACATGTGCAAGTTTTATGCAATATTTATGAAAATGTTGATAAGAGCATTTTATGAGGCATTTATCTCCATGGTAGAAAGAAAGGGGTGCCACGGCGACGAAACGGAAATGATGCCATGGCAACATTCCGGTTCCGGTAGCTCATGGAGATACCGGTGCAAAAGGTAGTGTGGCGGGAGCGTGCAAAAGATGGTGGGGTGATTCTGGTTACCGGGTTCCCACGAGTCGATGGCATGGAAGCGAGAGACACTACGGACACGGTGCAAACGCGAGCATATCATACAACATATGCATTCGGTCCACGCCTCCACGGGCGATCATCTCGGCGGTCGTCTCGGGGTTATACCTTCGAAGCGTGCGTTTTCGAAACGGGTCGAGTTCGATGCGGTGTAGGGAAAGTAGGCGTTCTCGGGACGGTCGTAGTGGAAGTAGTGGTACTATCGGTCTTCGGCGATCATCGGGATGGTAGTGGAAGTAGTCGTTCTCGTGGCGATGGTAGTCGTTCACGTTCTTAGTCGCACAAGTTTCCATAGATGTTCGGGTACACGACACGGAACTTGACATCCACGGGGTCATCACGGGTCGACGGTAGGGGTACACGTTTGTAGTCGTACGCTCTTCGTAGATGTTCGGGGTCGTCACCGTACGTAGTCGATGTAGTTGAACTTGGCGTAACCAAAGGGCACCTGGTGAACCCACGTAGGCGTACACTATATGTCATACACTTGGCGGGTCATCGGGTAGTAGTACACGTTCCGTAGATGTACAAGTCATCGTAGTTGTTCGGGTCTTGGACCTTGGCGAAACCCACGGACACGAACTTGTGTCCCTGGTAGGGAGATTCTTGACAGAATCCACAATGGTCTTGGAGGTCAACGCCTGGACGCCAAGACAATGGAGGTGCATGCGTGTGGTAGCAGTCCACGGCAAGGCGAGGAGAAGGAGGCTGAGGGCTAACAAGGTCGATGCAACGCTGGCTCTAGCGAGGGGAGGAAGGCATGGGCACGCAGCTCCCGGGTGCCGCGGACGAGGACCAGCGTCAGCGATGCTCCGATGACCGAGGAGGGCTGGAGGAGCTCGTTCCTCGCGCTCGAGGCCGAGGCAAGAGGAGCGAGACTTGGCAGCGAAGCAGCAGATGCAAGAGTCGGCAGCGAGGGCGGTCTTGGACGTCGGGTTCTAACTTGGAGACGACGGCGATGAAGACGAAGCAGGAAGGGAAGGAGAAGCGCGTGGGGAAGAAGAGCCTAGCGCGGACACGGTGCGGGGCTCGCGCGCAGGGCGGCGGAGCAGGCTTGCGGTGAGGAGACGGGGAGCAGGGGAGGAGCAGTGGTACAGTGTGGAAGGAGGAAGGGCCGACGTGGTCCTGGTGGAGCTCGGCGCCGGGAACGAGGTGCAGGAGAGGAGAGGCCAGCGAGGAAGATCGAGAGCAGGGGCATGGTGACGCGCGAGCTCCTCTCTGGCGCGTGAGGTGGGAGACGAGGGAGAAAAACGAGCGGAGGGAGATGGGGCGCTGGGTCTGGCGGCGCAAGGGGAGAGGGAGAGATCGACTGATCAAGTGGAGGGGAGTCGGCCTAGGGTTAGAGGGGTGCGGGCCAAGGAGGGGCAAAAGAGGCCGGTTGGCCTAGGTGGGCCGCGGGGGAGGGCCTACTGGACGACTTGGCTGGGGAAGGTTGGGCCGATGAGAGGCCCAGTTGGGCTGGACTCTCTTCTCCCTCTCCCTAATTAATTTCTTTAACCGAAAAGGATTAGAGAGAAACGAAAAAGAAAGGGTTTTAGGGAAAAGAATTAGCGCACGAGGGTAATATTTATGGACTCACAAAAATGTGAGGAATTTAAATAAAATGGCAAGGGGATTTTTGGAGAAAATAGATTCGCACATGTTGAATATAATTCGACATGTTTGAATTTTGAAGCCCATTCGAAAAGACTCAAAATGGGCTGAGATTTTAGAAGAGCGTCGATAAAAGAGATGAGAAAAATATTGGCAAGGTTTGAAGGTCAAACTCGAAGAGGAATAGACATGGAAAATACTTTGCACGTGTGTTATGGTTGATTCCATAAGGATGGAATATTTATTATAGCTCCCTAATAATATTGGGAGGATATATGTTATAAACATAAAATCACCATGTGCATCTCCCTTGATTTAAATGGATCAAAGATCCATACAATTTATTTATAAAATTTATAAGATTAATGATATGATGGCATGATGACATGATGCGATGCAAGAGCTGACATGATGAAATGCAACACGCAAGCAAATGACATGGCAACGTCAGCGAATAACTTGAAGACACCTGGCGCAACGGTCTCGGGGCGTCACAACACTCCACCACTACGAAAGGATCTCGTTCCGAGATCTAGCATGGCACCGGAGGGAAAAGGACGAGGAAGATGAGAGGTAAAACTAAGTTGCTTCTTCGACAAATGAGTGAAACCATGAACCTTGAGAGGTTAGACCATTTTGAGAAAAGAAAACAACGAAGATGATCGAAGTTGAAAACACTCCGTTAGAAAAGAGGAACAAAGAACATTACAGGAACCTTGTAGATTGAAAGACTTAAGAAAAGTGTTGCAATGTACAAGAAGTACATGCAAGCACTCCGGTAGCAACGAAATGTACAAGGAGCAATAAAGATCACTTACGATAACACTCCGGTTGGAAAAGGAAGGCATAGAATATGATCTTGACAAGATGAGAGGATACTTGATGAAATCAACAACACACTGTCTCTGGGACAAATGTAAGAATGGAATCAAAAGAACGGAGGAGAAAACAACATCTTCTACCTCAAATGAGCTTGAAAAAGCATCTTTAGGAGAAGGGTCGAACAGAGTTGTTGGAAAACCAACAACAAAAGGAGTAAGCTTGTTGTGGGCTTATGGAAAACATCTCGAAATCTTGAGGTGAAATTCTGCCACTAACGAACAACAATAGATTGGATTGATATGAACAAGGAGACGAGAAACTTATTTCACCCGGACGATAAAGGAGAACTTGGGTCATTTATGAGCACCATAAATAGCAACAATCCTTAGTGAAGGCTTTAGGTGAAACATGACACAAGATAACTCCAATGAAGAGATTGGTGGATTTAAAATATCTCATTCTTGACAACATGTGAATCATGAAACACACAGAAATTGTCAAGAATGACATAATACCACCGCAAAAGATAAGGGAGAACAATTGCACTTCAGATTGCAAGATGAAGAACACTTGAGCTCCTCTGAAAAGAATCTTGATGAATGTTTCGAGAATGGATTAAGTCCTTGATGAACCATCATGTAGAACCTCCATGAAGAACTCCGGTAATAAAAGAATGATCAAATGAAAGGGAAGAGAAGTTGAAAACACAAGGTGAAGACTTGCAATGATTAGATGGATCTTCATGACGAGAAAATTGAGAGAGCTTGGAACTTCGGGAAAAGAAAAGATGAATCAAGTGGAACCGAGAATGTGATATGATGAACCACTCCGAAAAGCAGGAATGCATTGATATGATAAACGAAAGAAGAAGAATCTTGAAAGAACCACCGTAAGAATTGAAAATGAACGAAGAAAAGATAAAGAAACACCAGGAAGAATTAGCAAATGAACGAAGATGCTTGCTAGGATTTAGATACAAGTGAACGAAGAGATCCCGAGTGAGGGAGTCCTGGATTAGGGGGTGTCCGGATGGCCGGACTATACCTTCAGCCGGACTCCTGGACTATGAAGATACAAGATTGAAGACTTCGTCCCGTGTCCGGAAGGGACTTTCCTTGGCGTGGAAGGAAAGCTTGGCGATACAGATATGCAGATCTCCTACCATTGTAACCGACTTTGTGTAACCCTAACCCTCTCTGGTGTCTATATAAACCGGAGGGTTTTAGTCTGTAGGACAACATACACAACAACAATCATACCATAGGCTAGCTTCTAGGGTTTAGCCTCTCTGATCTCGTGGTAGGTCTACTCTTGTACTACCCATATCATCAATATTAATCAAGTAGGACGTAGGGTTTTACCTCCATCGAGAGGGCCCGAACCTGGGTAAAACTTCATGTCCCTTGCCTCCTGTTACCATCCGGCCTAGACGCACAGTTTGGGACCCCCTACCTGAGATCCGCCGGTTTTGACACCGACATTGGTGCTTTCATTGAGAGTTCCTCTATGTCGTCGCCGTCAGGCTTGATGGCTCCTACAATCATCAATAGCGATGCAGTCCAGGGTGCGACCTTCCTCCCCGGACAGATCTTCGTCTTCGGCGGCTTCGCACTGCGGGCCAATTCACTTGGCCATATGGAGCAGATCGAAAGCTATGCCCCTGGCCGTCAGGTCAGATTTGGAAGTTTAAACTACACGGCTGACATCCGCGGGGACTTGATCTTCGACAGATTCGAGCCACTGCCGAGCGCGCCGCACTGTCACGACGAGCATGATCTAGCTCTGCTGCCGAACAGTGCCCTGGAAGCCGCACCCGCACCGGCTTCGACCCTTAATTCGGAGCCAACTACGCTGATCGAGGATGGGTGGTTGGACGCCGCCTCGGGGGCTGCGATCCCAACAGCGATCGAGCCAAACACCAGCCCCGCACTCTGCGAGACTCGTGACTCCAAGGAGCCGGACTCCTCTCCGGACTCCAAACCCTCCGTGCCCCTGCCGATCGAATCCGATTGGGCGCCGATCATGGAGTTTACTACCGCGGACATCTTTCAGCACTCGCCTTTCGGCGATATTCTGAAGACACTGAAGTGTTTCTCTTTATCAGGAGAGCCCTGGCCGGACTACGGTCAGCAAGGTTGGGATTCGGACGATGAAGAAATTCAAAGCCCACCCACCACCCACTTTGTAGCCACTGTCAACGACTTAACCGACATGCTCGACTTTGACTCCGAAGACATCGACGGTATGGACGCCGATGAAGGAGACGAAGAAGAACCAGCGCCTATTAGGCCCTGGAAAGCCACCTCGTCATATGACATATACATGGTGGACATCCCAAAAGAAGAAGATGGCGATGGAACAGCGGAGGATGACCCCTCCAAGAAACAGCCTAAGTGTCGGCGTCAGCAGCGCCGCTCAAAATCCTGCCAAAACAAATACGGTGATTCCAGCACGGGAGATAATAATACTCCGGAAAGTGCCGAAGAAAACCCCCTCTAGCAAGAATTAGCACAGGAGGATGGAGAAACCAGTCCTCATGAGAGAGCGGCAGATAGAGAGGTCGAGGACGATAATTATATGCCTCCCTCCGAAGACGAGGCAAGCCTCGACGACGACGAATTCGTCGTGCCAGAGGATCCCATCGAGCAAGAGCGTTTTCAACGCAGGCTTATGGCCACGGCAAGAAGCCTCAAGAAAAAACAGCAACAACTCAGAGCTGATCAAGATTTGCTAGTCGACAGATGGACTGAAGTCCTTGCGGCCGAAGAGCATAAACTCGAACGCCCCTCCAAGAGCTACCCAAAGCGCAGGTTGCTACCCCGATTAGAGGCGGTAGCACTTGATGTGGCCGCGACAGAGAGGCCTCTCGGCCCTCCACTCAAGCCGCACCCCATACCAAGGCACGGGAATATGTGCCGGACTTACGAGATATGTTGGAGGACAAGGCAAGGCAAACAAGATCGATCTACGGATCGCGCGGGCACCCCACGGCTCGAGACGGTAACCGTCACGCCGGTCGCAAATTCGGCAGGGCCGAACACAGTAGACAAAGCTCATTGGAGCTACGTCATGATATAGCCCAGTACAGAGGGGCCGCACACCCACTATGCTTCACAGACGAAATAATGGATCATCAAATCCCCGAGGGTTTCAAACCCATAAATATCGAATCATATGATGGCACAACAGATCCTGCGGTATGGATCGAGGATTATCTCCTTCATATCCACATGGCCCGCGGCGATGATTTCCACGCCATCAAATACCTCCCACTCAAGCTTAAAGGACCAGCTCGGCATTGGCTTAATAGCTTGCCAACAGGATCAATTAGTTGTTGGGAGGACCTGGAAGCCGCATTCCTCGACAATTTCCAGGGCACTTATGTGCGACCCCCAGACGCCGATGACCTAAGTCATGTAATTCAGCAGCCAGAGGAATCGGCCAGGCAATTCTGGACACGGTTCCTAACAAAGAAAAATCAAATAGTCGACTGTCCGGACGCTGAGGCCCTAGCAACCTTCAAGCACAATATCTGTGACGAGTGGCTTGCCCGGCACCTTGGACAGGAAAAGCCGAAGTCTATGGCAGCACTCACGACACTCATGACCCGCTTTTGCGCGGGAGAAGACAGCTGGCTTGCTCGTAGCAACAATATGACCAAGAACCCTGGTAATTCGGATACCAGGGACAGTAGTGGCAGGTCGCGTCGCAACAAGCAGAAGCGCCGCATTAACAGCGACAATGCTGAGGATACGACAGTTAATGCCGGATTCAGAGGCTCTAAATCCGGTCAGCGGAAAAAGCCATTCAAAAGGAATCCTAGGGGCCCGTCCAGTTTGGACCTAATACTCGACCGCTTGTGCCAGATACATGGCACTCCCGAAAAGCCGGCCAATCACACCAACAGGGATTGTTGGGTGTTCAAGCAGGCAGGCAAGTTAAACGCCGAAAATGAAGACAAGGGGCTGCATAGCGATGACGACGAGGAGCCCCAGCGCCGAACAACAGTGGACAGAAGGGTTTTCCCCCACAAGTGCGGACGGTGAACATGATATACGCAACCCACATCCCCAAGAGGGAGCGGAAGCGCGCGTTAAGGGGCGTATACGCGATAGAGCCAGTCGCCCCAAAGTTCAACCCATGGTCCTCCTGCCCGATCACCTTTGATCGAAGGGACCACCCCACTAGCACCCGTCATGGCGGATTCGCCGCATTCGTTCTAGACCTAATTATTGACGGATTTCATCTCACTAGAGTCCTTATGGATGGCGGCAGTAGCCTGAACCTGCTTTACCAGGATACGGTGCGGAAAATGGGCATAGATCCCTCGAGGATTAAGCCCACCAAAACGACCTTTAAAGGTGTAATACCAGGTGCAGAGGCCAACTGTACAGGCTCAGTCACACTTGAAGTGGTCTTCGAATCTCCAGATAATTTCCGAAGCGAGGAGTTAATCTTTGACATAGTCCCATTCCGCGGTGGCTATCACGCACTACTCAGGCGAACCGCATTCGCAAAGTTCAATGTGGTACCGCACTACGCATACCTTAAGCTCAAGATGCTAGGCCCTCGAGGAGTAATTACGGTTAATGGAAACACCGAGCGCTCCCTCTGAACGGAGGAGCACACGGCGGCCCTTGCAGCGGAGGTACAAAGCAGCCTCTCCAGGCAGTTCTCCAGTCCGGCCATTAAACGACCGGACAACGTCAAGAGCGCCCAGAGTAACCTACAACAAGACCGCCTGGCACGACCCGAGCAAGCATAGCAATGCGTCCCCAACCCCAGCCCTCGCAAAAATGCGATACCAGTACTTTGTGTACATAACTACGCTCTAGAAATACCATGGGTACAAGGGGAGGGGCACCATCACGGCACGCCCGAAACACGGCTTAAACCGCACCAGGGGCTGCCGATTTTTTAATTTTCTCTTACTTTCAAGTCTCCACTCTTCGGAAGGCCTGTTCAGCAGTTCAATTGCCACACAAACGATGCAAGAACCAGGGAGCATTATGGAACTCCCAGGTGGTCTCTATCACGAGCAGTATACCTGCTTCGCATACTATTCCGCAGCTTGCCCCTGGACCGGACATGTTACATAGTCCAACCTTTTGCTTATCGCATTATTTGTATCGTTTTGCTTTGATCGCAACCCTCTTTAATAAACAGTGCATAGCTTTTGTCTATTTTTGCATTACCTTTTTTTATTATATATATATGTTCCTTAACGACATATTGCACCCGTACACTTTGATACGGCCTAAATACGCCAGGGGCTTTAGTACCCCTCAATATGGTGTGAGAAGTCCGAATACTTTAACAAGTGCGGCACCCCGAACTTATAGCATTATATGCATCGGCTTCGAATCATGTCTTGGGTCAATAGTTGGGTTTGCCCGGCTCCTATGTTTTGGTGCCTTACGTTCCGCTATATCGGCTAAGGTAGCACTAGGAGAACCACTGCGATTGTGGCCCAGTTGAGCTGGGTCGAGCACCTCAATGGAGAAAGCTAAAACTGACTGTCATGATGAAGCGAGAGCTGGTCGCTGTTCGAGAGGTTTTTTCGAGTCTGTAACGACTTATGCTGCTTAGAGCGAGGAGCAGGCTCTGTCCGGCCAAGGCGTGGATAGCGCCCCGAACTCGGTCTTCCGAATACTAGGGGCTTCGCCGAAATTTAAAATTATAGAATTCTATGGCTAAGTGAGAGTGTTCACGCATTATAGTCTGATTGCCTTGTTTGTTGGGCTGAGCGCCTCCCTCGAAGGACCCAAACATGGGAAAAAGAGCGCTCAGGTTTATCCTCGAACACCCCAGCACTAGCGGCACGGGGGCAGAAGCCGATGACTTGCCATCTCTTAGAATTGATAAACAGCCGCACAGAAGGTAATATTTTAAATTCCAATAGCATTGTTTAGCGCATATGAACAAGTTTTTAGCGCACAGGACAAAACGAGCAAGTTTCACTCAAAAATTACATCCCTAGAACATTCATCTGCCACAAGGCAGGCACCCTTCAGAACATCCTTATAATAATTCTCGGGCTTGCGATGCTCTTTCCCCGGCGGTGGCCCGTCCTTCACAAGCTTCTCAGCATCCAGCTTGCCCCAGTGCACCTTAGCATGGGCAAGGGCCCTACGGGCACCTTCAATGCAGACGGAGCGCTTGATGACTTCGAGCCTTGGACAGGCCTCCACCAGCCGCCGCACCAGCCCGAAATAGCTCCCAGGCAGAGCCCCTCCAGGCCACAGCCGAACCATGAGGCCCTTCATGGCCTGTTCGGCCGCCTTGTGGAGCTCGACCAGTTGCTTCAGCTGGTCACTCAGGGGCACGGGGTGTCTGGCCTCAGCATACTAAGACCAGAACACCTTCTCTGTTGAGCTGCCCTCCTCGGCTCGATAGAATGCGGCAGCATCGGACATACTCCGGGGAAGATCTGCGAACGCTCCTGGAGAGCTCCGGATTCGGGTAAGTAACAAGTAACTCACGTTTATGTGTTTGCTTTGCATAAAGAATGCCTTACCCGCCGCTATCTTCTTCACCTCATCCAACTCCTGGAGGGTCTTCTGGGATTCGGCCTTGGCAGACTTGGCATTTTGAATAGCCACCGCAAGCTCGGACGCTCGCGTCTTTGAGTCAAGCTCCAAACTCTCATGTTTTTCCACGAGAGCCTGGAGCTCTTGTCGTACCTTGCCAACCTCGGCCTCATACTTCTCCCGCTCGGTGCGCTCCGTGGCCGCCCTCTTCTCGGCCTCGACCAGCGCTTGCTTAAGGGTCGCCACCTCAGACGTGGCCCCTACAATAGCCACGATAATCCTGTCATTTTTTGCAATTGCACCTTTATATATACATATCTAAAACAAGGTATTTCTTACCTTCATTGTCCTCGAGCTGCTTCTTGGCACGCCCGAGCTCTTGCTCGGACCGCTCGAGGTTCTCCTTTAGCGTGTCCACTTCCGCAGTCAGTGCTGCGGACGCAAGCAGAGAAGCCTGCATACGCATATTGACTCCTTTTTGTTAGACTCATGCGAATTTTATTTGATCCTCTATTCGGCTTTTCTTCCCAAACGCCAAACAGAGCATCAGGGGCTACTATCTATGCGGTAATATTATTTACACATTCTTTACTTACCTCAAACCTGTTAAAAGGCTAGTACAAGCTTCAGTCAGTCTGCTCTTGGCGGACTGAACCTTCTGGACCACCGCACTCATAATGGTGCGGTGCTCCTCGTCGATGGAGGCGCCTTGGAGCGCCTCCAACAGATTGTCCGGCGCCTCCGGTTGGACGGGGGTCACCGGCATGGTGGGCTTCCTCCTCTTGGAAGGAGGTCCCCCGCCGGACTCTGGAACCTTTGAAGGTTCCGGAGCGGTGTCCGGCCTAGATCCGGACTTGGAGCCCTGGGGGGTTTCATCCCCTTTACTCCTGGAGTCCGGGAGGTCGCCTTGCGGCGCTTCCAGGACCACCTCCTCCCGGCTTGGAACCTGTTGGGACAACACTTCGGTGTCGTTCGTAGAGCGGGGGGAGGAAGCCGTCGGAAGCGAGTTCACATCCGACGAGTCCAGTGAGCCGCTCGACGATGCGTCGAGCTGGTCTTTGGGTGGGCTGCATAAACATATTCGACATAAGGGAAAGCTGTGCAATAAACGAATACTATGAATTACTCTGGCATCCGGATACTTACGATTTTGCCAGGGGCTTGGCCCTGGGCATCCACTCCTCTCCACCGTCGTTGGTGTTGGTGGAGTAGTCCGGAGGAAGGGTTTTCCCCTTCTTGGACCCTCCAGCCTCCCCAGAGAGGGCGGCCTTCCTTTTCTTCTCTCCTCCCGCTGGAGGGGGAGAGGTCTCTTCTTCTTCCTCCTCGTCTTCATGGGAGGAATGCGCCTCGGAACCGTCGGATGATGGATCCGACACCTCCTGGCGCTGGGCACTCTTTCGAGTCCCCGTGGCCTTTTTCACGGCCTTCTTCTTCGGCACCACATAGGGTGCCGGAACCAGCAGCTTCGCCAAGCGAGCGTCCGCTGGGCCTTCGAGCAGAGGAGCCGGACAGTTGATCTGTCCGGACATCACCTGCCAATCCTGTCAAAGGTAAGGGAGCTTAGATCCCGCATGGAGTCAAACTATGAAAAATTGATACCCTGTAAAAGGAAAAAACAGCTTACCACGAGAGCGTGACGCTGCGCACTGAATCCGCGATCCTCGGTAGCGGATGCGGGAGCCTCGGCGCCCTTGAAAAGCACCTTCCAGGCATCTTCGTATATCGTGTCGAAGAGCCTGCTCAGAGTTTGGTGCCGTGCCGGGTCGAACTCCCACAGGTTGAAAGCCCGTTGTTGACATGGGAGGATCAAGCGGATGAGCATAACCTGGACTACGTTGACAAGTTTGAGCTTCTTGTCCACCAGGGTTTGGACGCATGTTTGGAGTCCGGTCAGCTCTCCTTTTTTACCCCACGACAGGCCCATCTCCTTCCAGGAGGTGAGCCGCGTAGGGGGTCCAGATCGAAACTCGGGGGCTGCGACCCATTCGGGGTCGCGCGGCTCGGTGATGTAAAACTACCCTAATTGCCACCCCTTCATGGTCTCCACAAAGGAGCCCTCGAGCCATAAGATGTTGGCCATCTTGCCCACCATGGCGCCTCCGCACTCCGCCTGGTTGCCGCGCACCACCTTCGTCTTGACATTGAAAGTCTTGAGCCATAGGCCGAAATGGGGGCGGATGCGGAGGAAAGCCTCACACACGACGATAAACGCCGAGATGTTGAGGACAAAGTTTGGGGCCAGATCGTGGAAATCCAGGCCATAGTAGAACATGATCCCCTGGACAAATGGGTGAAGAGGGAAGCCCAATCCGTGGAGGAAATGGGGGAGGAGCACCATCCTCTCATGGGGCCTAGGGGTGGGGATGAGCTGCCCCTTTTCGGGAAGCCGGTACGCAATGTCGTTAGACAAGTATCCGGCCTTCCTCGGTTTTTTGATGTGCCCCTCCGTGATGAAGGAGACCATCCACTTGCCTCCTGCTCCGGACATGGTTGGAGAAGGTTGAGGTGGGGAGTGCGGACTTGGGTGCTGGAGCTCAAGTACGCGAGAATGGATAAGCAAAGGAGGAAGAAGGCGTAGGTGAAAAGGTGGATCCTTATCCCCTTATATGGGTGGACGCAACTGCGTGTCCCCACCAGCCTGGTAAAACTCGCTTATCTCCAAGCACCGTAATCAATGGTGCGGTTGGGTTACCCACGCCCGTATTGATGAGAATCCCGGAATAAGAGGACACGATCTCTGCTTTAACAATACGTGCCAAAGAAACCGCCTCTCATGACGCGCTGAGGTGGGATAATGAAACGACTCGGATAAAGGCTTGGCCGTGGTGTGTCACACTACGGAATACGTCAGCGGATTTGATTTGTGTAAATATTATTCTCTCTATGGCAATATTTGGAAAATTATTTTGTAGAGCCAGACACTATCTTTGTGTTCAAAATCTTCTATGAAGTACTTGGAGGAGGAACCCGCCTTGCAATGTCGAAGACAATCTGCGCGCCGGACTCGTCGTCATTGAAGCCTGGTTCAGGGGCTACTGAGGGAGTCCTGGATTAGGGGGTGTCCGGATGGCCGGGCTATACCTTCAGCCGGACTCCTAGACTATGAAGATACAAGATTGAAGACTTCGTCCCGTGTCCGGAAGGGACTTTCCTTGGCGTGGAAGGCAAGCTTGGCGATACGGATATGCAGATCTCCTACCATTGTAACCGACTTCGTGTAACCCTAACCCTCTCCGGTGTCTATATAAATCGGAGGGTTTTAGTCCGTAGGACAACATACACAACAACAATCATACCATAGGCTAGCTTCTAGGGTTTAGCCTCTCTGATCTCGTGGTAGATCTACTCTTGTACTACCCATATCATCAATATTAATCAAGCAGGACGTAGGGTTTTACCTCCATCGAGAGGGCCCGAACCTGGGTAAAACTTCGTGTCCCTTGCCTCCTGTTACCATCCGGCCTAGACGCACAGTTCAGGACCCCCTACCCGAGATCCGCCGGTTTTGACACCGACACCGAGCTTATTAGAGAATACTTGAATGATGCACCGGTAAGATTTGGAGAACGAGAACTGAAAGCTGAGAATGAACAAACCCGAAATGATGACCTTCGGAGAATCAAACTAAAAAGACTCTTGAATTCCTCTGGATGGGTGAAAAGAATTCTCACAATCGAAAAAATTATGATAGGATGGCAACAAGCTAGAACCATGAATCTTGAAGAGAATGGAGCAAGATTTAAGAGAAACTCTTCTTTGGTCTTCAAAATCCGAGAACGAGGACGAGAAACACCACCATGAATTGTTGAGGCACTCCGGAATGAAAATTAGAAGAGTCAGGTAAGATCCTGGGAAAAGACCCGTGGGTTAGGGCCCACTCAAAAGAAACACCGTTGAACGATTACTTGAAAGGGAGATTGCGCCGGTTGAATTAAATGGCTTGAATGAGATAACATCCTCAAAAGAACTTGAACAAAACTTGAATGACAAGACGAGCCTTCTGATATATCTTCAGCACTCCCGAACAAATGAATGGCGAGAAGTGGATGATTAAGAGGTGCACCAGTATGAGAAAGCATTGAAACGAGGAAAGGATATGATCAACAAAGCTTGACTTGAATCCACCGGAGAAGAAAAAGAATGATGAATGATGATCTTGAAGCTCCGTTAGCATCTTCCTGAGAATCACCGGATAAGTACATTGGTGGAAAAGAATGGAGAGACTTCTCATCAATAAGATGATACTTGATTAAGAAATCTGAGTCCTTGAAGAAACAGGGTGGGAGGGCGGGAAAACAAAGGAAACTTGGGACGGATGAAGCAAATAACGTTGGGAAAAACTGAGAGGTGATCTTGCGAATACTGAAAATTATCGGATCCACTTGGAGAGAGAAAACACGCTCGTTAAAAAGGATTGACATGACAATCTCGATTATCATGAAGGATTAGTATTCACATAGGAATATGAGAACACCGCTTGGAAATGGTATGGAAACACATTTGATATTGAGGTAACTCGAATACCACAACTGAAAACAAAACAAAAGGATTGGCTTGCGGAATAAGCCGAAAACAAACATATGATAGAGATTTCGTCCGAATTTTTCGTGGTGGGTCCCACACGGGCTCAATCGTACAGCACCATCATGTACAAGGCAGTGCACATGACATACGAAGCGTCCTCGAGTCAGCATAGCCAAGGACTCTTTAAGACACAACGAGACCACTGTAAAACCAACCGTGGATGGGCGGACCACTAGACGTCGAACCCCAATTTCATATCATACATCTGTCAGAAAGATATCCTAGGAGCTACTTGAATTCCCACTTATAAACTCCCGAAACTTTCTAGTTATGCAATCAGGTGTTGGGGATATAGGGGAAGCATAATATCTCACCCAAAGCTAGCAAATCCTACATCCAGTTGTATCCATCCTTCAACACATAACCAAGAAACCTTCGGAAATCATTTACCTCAACCTTCGAAAAGTATCCGTTATACAAGTTATGGCAATACTCCCGAACTCACGCCCCAGTACTGGGTGGCGTCGAGGTTATCTCACCAACAACTGCATAAAAGAGATTTTCAATGTCAGCGAACTTAGGTATTCCAGAACTGCAATGATAAAATTGTGACGACAACACCTTGGAGCTCAACTCCCCGGGACACTGCCACAACCCCTAAATGTTAGGAGGCACCAAGAACAATGTTCTCGTCACAAAACCATCGGAACAATTCCAAGATACCCGCGTGATCCTAAAAAAAATTAGTGAGAATTTGAGAAGAGAAGAGTCAAAACTCTACGTCAGGATGCCTCAGCAAAGCGACAAAGGGACAGAGGAGTAAAAATAATCCTACTCTCCGATATATATAATCCTATAAGACTCAAAACATTTTTCTAGAGTCAACAACGCCAGCGATTCGATCAAGCAGGGGGCTCCTAAGTCGGGGAAGGCTCTGATTACCAACTTGTTACACCCATGATGCGGCTATATCTCCCATGTGTCGGAGCACGACTTAGAGGCATAACCGCATTGTAGGCATGTCGCAAGAGGGGTAATCTTTACACATCCCATGTACTGAATAAGAAAGAGGTATAGAGCACACAATACAGGAATATAGCATTACATCATCCATATACAATCAAGGTCCGACTACAGAACCAAAATAAAGACAACCCCAAATGCATAGATCCCCGATCGCCCCGACTAGGCTCCACTACTGATCAACTGGAAACGAAACAAAACAACGAACAAGGTCTTCATCGAGCTCCTCCTTGAGCTCGGTTGCGTCACCTGAACGGTATCATCAGCACCTGCAAACTAGTTTTGGAAGTAATCTGTGAGCCACGGGGACTCAGCAATCTCACACCCTCGCGATCAAGACTATTTAAGTTTGTGGGTAGGGAAAAGGTAGTGAGGTGGAGCTACAGCAAGCACTAGCATATATGGTGGCTAACTTATACAAATGAGAGCGAGAAGAGAAGAAAAGCCCGGTCGCAAACTAGAAGTGATCAAGAAGTGATCCTGAAACTATTTACGTTCAAGCATAACTCCAACATCGTGTTCACTTCCCGGACTCCGCCGAGAAGAGACCATCATGGCTACATACGCGGTTGGTGCATTTTAGTTAAGTTAGGTGTCAAGTTTTCTACAACCGGACATTAACAAATTCCCATCTGCCCATAACCGTGGGCACGGCTTTCGAAAGTTCAAAACCCTATAGGGGTGTCCCAACTTAGCCCATCATAAGCTCTCACGGTCAACGAAGGATATTCCTTCTCCCAGGAAGACCCGATCAAACTCGGAATCCCGGTTACAAGACATTTCGACAATGGTAAAACATGACCAGCAAAGCCACCCGAATGTGCCGACAAATCCCGATAGAAGCTGCACATATCTCGTTCTCTGTGCACACCGGATTGTCCAAGGTTCCGGTAGGCCAGCCCAGAGTTGCCCCTGGTGGCCACCGGCAGCTGACAGGTTGGACCAACACTCAGAGGAGCACTGGCCCGGAGGTTTAAATAAAGATAACCCTTGAGTCTGCAGAACCCAAGGGAAAAAGGCTAGGTGGCAAATGGTAAAACCAATGTTGGGCCTTGCTGGAGGAGTTATATTCAAGGCGAACTATCAAGGGGTTCCCATTATAACCCAACCGTGTAAGGAACGCAAAATCAAGGAACATAACACCGGTATGACAGAAACTAGGGCGGCAAGAGTGGAACAAAACACCAGGCATAAGGCCGAGCCTTCCATCCTTTACCAAGTATATAGATGCATTAATTAAATAAGAGATATTGTGATATCCCAACAAATATCCATGTTCCAACAAGGAACAAACTCTAATCTTCACCTGCAACTAGCAACGCTATAAGAGGGGCTGAGCAAAGCGGTAACATAGCCAAACAACGATTTCCTAGGGAAGGTGGGTTAGAGGCTTGACATGGCAATATGGGAGGCATGATAAAGCAAGTGGTAGGTATCGCGGCATAGGCAAAGCAAAAGAGCGAGCAGCTAGCAAGCAAAGATAGAAGTTATTTCGAGGGTATGGTCATCTTGCCTGAGATCCCGCAAGGAAGAAGAATGGGTCCATGAAGAAGACAAACAGACGAAGTCGAACGAATCCTCACAAACGCGACATTATCGGAACTAACCCGACTAAGCAACACCGGAAAGAAGCAAACAATATGGTAAACAACCATCACATAATCATGGCATGATGCACAACCAAGTATGATGCATGTCCGATTTAAATATGCATTGCATGGCAAAGTGCACAAACAAAACTACAAGTTAAGTGAAGCTCAATATGCAACGGGTTGCATATTGCCGGAACACCACGTTAGATTATTTAGTTCGATCTTGTTTATGTACCCAACAATATTAAATGTTGATAAGCCTGGCAAGAGGTGGAGCATAAGTAAACTAAACATTTAGGCAAGTTTAAATGAGGCCAGAAAATAACAAACAACAATTCCGGTAAATCCTCATATGCATTTATCAATTTGGTGCAACAACAATTTTAAACATTTAAATGTTATTATCATGATGTGAATGACATGTGCAAGTTTTATGCAATATTTATGAAAATGTTGATAAGAGCATTTTATGAAGCATTTGTCACCGTGGTAGAAAGAAAGGGGTGCCACGGCGACGAAACGGAAATGATGCCATGGCAACATTCCGGTTTTGGTAGCTCACGGAGATACCGGTGCAAAAGGTAGTGTGGCGGGAGCGTGAAAAAGATGGTGGGGTGATCCCGGTTACCGGGTTCCCACGAGTCGATGGCATGGAAGAGAGAGACACTACGGACACGGTGCAAACGCGAGCATATCATACAACATATGCATTCGGTCCACGCCTCCACGGGCGATCGTCTCGGCGGTCATCTCGGGGTTATACCTTCGAAGCGTGCGTTTTCGAAACGGGTCGAGTTCGATGTGGTGTAGGGGAAGTAGGCATTCTCGGGACGATCGTAGTGGAAGTAGTGGTACTATCGGTCTTCGGCGATCATCGGGACAGTAGTGGAAGTAGTCGTTCTCATGGCGACGGTAGTCGTTCACGTTCTTAGTCGCACAAGTTTCCGTAGATGTTCGGGTACACGACATGGAACTTGACATCCACGGGGTCTTCGCGGGTCGACGGTAGGGGTACACGTTTGTAGTCGTACGCTCTCCATAGATGTTCGGGGTCGTCACCGTACGTAGTCGATGTAGTTGAACTTGGCGTAACCAAAGGGCACCTGGTGAACCCACGTAGGCGTACACTATATGTCATACACTTGGCGGGTCATCGGGTAGTAGTACACGTTCCGTAGATGTACAAGTCATCGTAGCCGTTCGGGTCTTGGACCTTGGCGAAACCCACGGACACGAACTTGTGTCCCTGGTAGGGAGATTCTTGATAGAACCCACAATGGTCTTGGAGGTCAACGCCTGGACGCCAAGACAATGGAGGTGCATGTGTGTGGTAGCAGTCCACGGCAAGGCAAGGAGAAGGAGGCCGAGGGCTACGAGGACCCGCATCGGGGATGCTCCGACGACCGAGGAGGGCTGGAGGCGCTTGTTCCTCGCGCTCGAGGCCGAGGCAAGAGGAGCGAGACTTGGCGGCGAAGCAGCAGATGCAAGAGTCGGTGGCGGAGGGCAGTCCAGGACAACAGGTTCTAACTTGGAGACGACAACGACGAAGACGAAGCAGGAAGGGAAGGAGAAGCCCGTGGGTAAGAAGAGCCTGGCGAGGACACGGTGCGGGGCTCGTGCGGAGGGCGGCGGAGCAGGCTTGCGGTGATGAGACCGGGAGCAGGGCGAAGCAGTGGTACGATGTGGAAAGAGGAAGGGCCGGCGTGGTCCTGGTGGAGCTCGGCGCCGGGAACGAGGTGCAGGAGAGGAGAGGCCAGCGAGGAAGACCGAGAGCAGGGGCATGGCGATGCGCGAGCTCCTCTCTGGCGCGTGAGGTGGGAGACGAGGGAGAAAAACGAGCGGAGGGAGATGGGGTGCTGGGTCTGGCGGTGCGAGGGGAGAGGGAGAGATCGACTGATCGAGTGAAGGGGAGTCGGCCTAGGGTTAGAGGGGTGCGGGCCAAGGAGGGGAAAAAGAGGCCGGTTGGCCTAGGTGGGCCCCGGGGGAGGGCCTACTGGCCGACTTGGCTGGGGAAGGTTGAGCCGATGAGAGGCCCAGTTGGGCTTGACTCTCTTCTCCCTCTTCCTAATTAATTTCTTTAACCGAAAAGGATTAGAGAGAAAGGAAAAAGAAGGGGTTTTAGGGAAAAGAATTAGCGCACGAGGGTAATATTTCTGGACTCACAAAAATGTGAGGAATTTAAATAAAATGGCAAGGGGATTTTTTGGAGAAAATAGATTCGCACAAGTTGAATATAATTCGACATGTTTGAATTTTGAAGCCCATTCGAAAAGACTCAAAATGGGCTGAGATTTTAGAAGAGCCTCGATAAAAGAGATGAGAAAAATATTGGCAAGGTTTGAAGGTCAAACTCGAAGAGGAATAGACATGGAAAATACTTTGCACGTGTGTTATGGTTGATTCCATAAGGATGGAATATTTATTATAGCTCCCTAATAATATTGGGAGGATATATGTTATAAAGAGAAAATCACCGTGTGCATCTCCCTTGATTTAAATGGATCGAAGATCCATACAATTTATTTACAAAAGTTATAAGATTAATGATATGATGGCATGATGACATGATGCGATGCAAGAGGTGACATGATGAAATGCAACACGCAAGGAAATGACATGGCAACGTCAGCGAATAACTTGAAGACATCTGGCGCAACGGTCTCGGGGTGTCACACTTAACAACTTGGAAATATAGAAATTGTAATTGTTTCTCGTATATTTAGTACAGCCAAATTCGATTTACTTCTCACATGGTATACAATAACAGAATGTACCCACAACTATTGAACATCGCATTGCAGAATTGAACCAAACAGTTAACTAAACACCACAACACAAATGAACCAAACGTTAACTGAGCACCACATTGCACAATCTATAACCAAACCAAGCATGCTTGACAACTTGGAAATATAGCAATTGTATTCGTTTCTCATGTATTTTGTAAAGATAAATTCAATTTATTTCTCACATAGAAGACAATACAAAATTGCAGCCTGAAGAATTGAACATCACATCTGAAGAATTGAACCAAACAGTTAACTGAAGACGACAACTAATTAACCAAACAGTTAATAAGTGAGCACGACACTGCACGACATATAGAACATATACACTAGAGCAGCAAATTGCATGGTAAAATTAGATAGCACAATTCACAAAAAATTGTTAAGGAAAGGCAGGAGCAGCACATGCAATGGGTAAACCGAGCATGCTTAACCGGCGTAGCTCACAAATGGCAAGGTTCTCCTCCAAGATCTGGAGGTAGGCATGAATGGGAGCCATCGTGACCTCATCCGCGCGTGCGTCCGCGATTTGCTTCTCCGCTGCCAAATGCTCCTTTAGATATTGGCTATACTGCGCGCACCATGGCTTAGGGCGGCGCTTAATTGGTGGAGCTAGGGATCGGTGATTTGGGTGGAAGGTGTAGCGCCGGTGGTCGGGGCATGTGGGATGTGGAAGGAGGATGAGGATGGGGGTCGAGTGTGGATTACCTGCCTGGATAGACAAGGCCGAGCAGCATGAAGGAGGGTCGCCGGCGAGGAGGCGGCGCTGCAAGCAAGGAGTGAAGGTTTCAACTTGGAAAGGAAGGCGAAAATAGGGGAAATATGACTTTTGGTAAGGGGAGGGGCGGGAAGGTAGATATTTCCACGAAAGCCGAAAATTCGGAATCGGATCAGTGAAAAAATTGGCACGCAAAGTGTAATCAGACATGGTCCCTTATTCAAAACTGTGTACGATATGTGAACATCACAAACGATTCAGATAGCTTAATCCGTGTGTGATGAGTTTGAACATCAAATTTTTTGGTTCCAATTTCCCTGGTTACAGTGGTCATCCACATAATTGCATAATTTGGGTACACAGCACACCCACACTTCGTAATCGAGTAAGTTTAGCAATTAAACAGAGCTAGCTGGCCTAAACATTACTCTAACAAATTAAAGATTGACACTCTTAATTAAACAAAACAAAGAGTACTACTATGGCTGGTGCTCATCGATCTTCGTCGCCTCCTTCATGTCCGGCTCGCGCCCGACGGTCTCCTGGAGAAGGGGCTCCATGGCATCCATCGCACCATAATCGGCAAGCATCTCGCCATCCGCGTCCGCCATCTCTTTGGAAAAGGCCGCCACGAGCTGGGCGTGGGCGACTGCGATCTGGGCTTGGACGGGCTTTGTCGTCGCAAGGTATGTGGTGAAGGAACGGACAACTGCTCGAACGCTCTCGGCGATTGCCAACTCTTCGGCCGTGGGTTGCCGACCGTTGTCGGAGAAGCTTTGTTTGATTTGTGCAGTGACCGCCATGAGCTGGATGTGGGTGGCCTCGACATGGTCGTGGGCGGCCTCCATCAGGGCTATGGCCGCCGTTGCGGAACGGATAGCTATTGTGCTGCTCTCGCCAGTTGCTATCCTCGAGGCAGATGTTGCTGCTGCCACGTGAGAAGCAACAGCGGCCGTTTGGGCTACCTTGGCCGCGCAGTCACAGATTGTGGCCGCGCTCATGCACCTTGTTAGCACGTGCATGGCGGCTGCGACCGTGCTCTCACCGGAGTGGGCCGCCCAAGTTGCCCTCATGACGTGGGTCCACGTCCTCATCTTTCACCAACGATGATTGAACAATGAAATGATATTTGGGGAGCGAGCTAGTGTGCTTGACACGCCGGCTGTGGATGGTAGCCGATGCACCTTCTTGCGTAAGCCATGGGCGTACTATACACCGACGATGCTCCAGGATATTTTGTACTGCATCTCACACGATTGGTGATAATAAACTGTGTGGGATCTACTTGATTTGAATTACATAATGGAGTCACAGCGTCAATGGATGGTGTTTGAATTGCTAGACCTTTTATCTGCAATGAACATGCAACTATATGTGTGTCGTAAAATAATTAGAATTATTCAGGGTTCGTTTGGAAATTTTATACATTAAATTGGTTTTCTAGCCATTTCAGTTGCATAATTCAAAATTAAAGCACATGCACATGCTCCGGTGCACCAACATGGGTTGCAAAATCATATATGTGCCCATGGGTTTATGCTTATGTCCCATGCAAGAAATGGGGATGAATTTTGAACACCATTGCACCGTGGCTCTCCGGCAAATGTTGAGGTACTTGCTTTTGTAATTCTAGTAAATCAAAAACTCGTCTGAAATTCATCAAACTTGAGATGATATCATGGTACGGCAGCGACATGCCGTGGTAAAAATATTGTCCCATTTGGGGGAAGGTGTGGGTATAAGCTTCTCGCAAACCAGAGCTTCTCTCACAACAAGCCTGATGGTTTCGGTAGGGTACGTGCCACCTTGGGGGACGAAACAATATATGTTGCCTCTTCTTACTTTCAAAACATTTCTCGTGTCAACATAGAACAACACGAGTGTTGTGTTAATTTTTTGGGATTTTTCGGGGTTCACTTGGACATTTGTATACATTAGCTAAGTTTTCTATGCATTCATGTGCATAATTCAAATTCGAACTACAGGCACATGCTCTAATGCATATAAATTAGTTGAAAATTCAAATCTATGTCCTTGGTTGCATGCTTAGGTCCCATGCAAGAAATGGGAATGAATGTTAAACACCCTGCCACCGTCACTCGGTCGCAAACATTGAGATACCTAGTTTTTAAATTCTAGTAAATCCAAAGCTCGTCTAAAATTCATGAAACTTGGCATACTATCATGGAGTGGCATCAACATGCCATGGTAAATTTTTGTCCCATTTGGGGCAGGTTTGGGGATATGCTTCTCACAAACCAGAGCTTCTCACAACAAGCCTGATGGTTTCGGTAGGGAACGTCCCACCTTTGGGGATGAAATGATATTCATTGCCTCTTATTGCTTTCAAATTTTTTCTCGTGTCAACATAGAACAACATGAGTGTTGTGTCAATTTTTGGGGTTCGTTTGGACATTTTTATGCATTAATTGAGTTTTCAATGCATTTATGTGCATAATTCAAATTTGAACTACATGCACATGCTCTAATGCATATAAATTGGTTAAAAATTCAAATATGTGTCCTTGGTTGCACCCTCAGGTCCATGCAATAAATGGGAATGAATGTCAAACACCCTGCCACCATCACTCGGCCGCAAACATTGAGATACCTGGTTTTTAAATTCTAGTAAGTCCAAAACTCGTCTGAAATTCATGAAACTTGGCATGCTATTATGGAGCGGCATCAACATGCCATGGTAAAATTTTTGTCCCATTTGGGGCAGGTTTGGGGATATGCTTCTCACAAACCAGAGCTTCTCACAACAAGCATGATGGTTTCAGTAGGGAATGTCCCACCTTTGGGGACGAAATGATATCCGTTGCCTCTTATTGCTTTCAAAACTTTTCTTGTGTCAACATAGAATAACACGAGTGTTGTGTCAATTTTTGGGATTTTTCGGGGTTCGTTTGGACATTTTTATGCATTAACTGAGTTTTCAATGCATTCATGTGCATAATTCAAATTTGAACTACATGCACATGCTCTAATGCATATAGATTGGTTGAAAATTCAAACATGTGTCCTTGGTTGCATGCTTAGGTCCCATGCAAGAAATGGGAATGAATGTCAAACACCCTGCCACCGTCACTCGGCCGCAAACATTGTGATACCTGGTTTCTAAATTCTAGTAAATCCAAAACTCGTCTGAAATTCATGAAACTTTGTATGCTATCATGGAGCGGCATCAATATGTTGTGGTAAATTTTTTGTCCCATTTGGGGCAGGTTTGGGTATAAGTTTCTTACAAACCAGAGCTTCTCACAACAAGCCTGATGGTTTCGGCAGGGAACGTGCCAACGATATCTGCTGCCTCTAATTGCTTTCAAAAAAATTCTAGTGTAAACATAGAACAACAGGAGTGTTGTGTTAAATTTTGGAATTTTTGGGGTTCGTTTGGTCATTTTTATACATTAAGTGGGTTTTCTAGGCATTTTATATGCATAATTCAAATTTGAACTGCATGCACATGCTCCAGTGCATATAAATTGGTTGAAAATCAAATCTTTGTCATTGGGTGCATGCTTAGGTCCCATGCAAGAAATGTGAATGAATTTCAAACACCAGGGCACCGTTGATTGCCGGCAAAACGTTGAGATACTTTGTTTTTAAATTCTAGCAAATCCAAAACTCGTCTGAAATTGATGAAACCTGGCATGCTATCATGGAATGGCACCCAACATGTTGTGGTATTTTTCGTGTCCATTTTGAGAGAAGGCGCACTCGAATAACAGCCAACAAAGGCATTTTGAAACAAATAGCTGCCACTCTAACATCGCAAATGTTTGTGTAATTCGAATCATGTGCGTTATGTTAACCATTCACGTGACGCAACGTGTCTTTATTTAATGACCATAGGAGGTGTTGTGCGGACAACTGCTTGACTGAACAGGAGGCGTGCGAGCGCAGTCCGGTGCGCAGGCTGACTGAGAGGCAAGCAAGCTGTCCTCCAATGCGTAGGCTCACCGGGAAGCGTGCGAGATGTATGTTGCGCAAGCTCACTGGGAAGTGAGCCATTTGACTTCTATGGCCGCCCGCCTTCCTCTCCATTAATGGCGCATGAGCCGCTGCTTAATATGGGTGGCTTTACTGTTTGCCTCCCATTCCCCTCCCTCCCATAGATCTCCACCAACTCCATGGCGCAGAAGGATCATCTGCCACTAGTCTTCAAGTTTGGTGAAATCGACTCCGAGCCGGAGGAGATAGAAAATACGAAGGAATGGGGCCTCATGGACATGGCCCAGAACGAGCTGGCCGCGGCAGTTGCTGCCCTCACTCCCGTCCTAGCTCCCATCCTCGCGCCCGCGCCAGCGACCATCCCCGTAGCATTGACGGGCTACTCACCGAGCACTATCGAAGAGCTAGAAGCCGCGGGCGTCAGCGAGGTCTCCGCGGACCCGTGCGAGCTTGTGTACATGCCAGTGCCCGTGCCCGTGCGCGCCCCTCCACCCACCGCGGCGCCGGTCCCCGTGCATTTGGCTGCACCCACCGCGCCCATGCTTGTGCATGCCCCCCCCCCCTCAGCAGCATGGGACGCCGCTGTTGACCGCTACTTTTCAGCGCCGCCAGCTGCTATCCTCCCACTCCCCGCCCGTCGATCACGCGATGACATGATGTTTGATTTACAAGTGAAGAACATTCTATGCTGCATTGAAGACTTCAACACCGACGTCCCTGAGGACGACAACGACAACGACGGCGCAGCACGCCGCCTCCACCGCCGCCGGAATATAAATTGGTTGAAAAATCAAATGTTTGTCCTTGGGTGCATGCTTAGGTCCCATGCAAGAAATGAGAATGAATTTCAAATGCCAGGGCATCGTTGATTGTCGGCAAAACATTGAGATACTTTATTTTTAAATTCTAGCAAATCCAAAACTCGTCTGAAACTCATGAAACTTGGCATGCTATCATGGAATGGCACCCGACATGTTGTGGTATTTTTCGTGTCCATTTTGAGAGAAGACGCACTCGAATTACAGCCAACAAAGACATTTTGAAACAAATAGCTGCCACTCTAACATCGCAAACATTTGTATAACTCAAATTGTGTGTGTTATGTTAACCATTCACGTGACGCCACGTGTCTTCATTTAATGGCTATAGGAGGTGCCGTGCGGATAGCTACTTGGCTGAATGGGAGGTGTGCGAGCGCAGTCCGGTGCGCGGGCTCACCGAGAGGCGAGCAAGCTGTCCTCCAATGCGCAGGCTCACCGGGAAGCGTGCGAGCTATACGCTGCGCGGGCTCACTAGGAAGCGAGCCCTTTGACTTCCATCGCTGCTCGCCTTCCTCTCCATTAATGGCGCCCGAGCCGCTGCTTAATACGGGCGGCCTTACTATTCGCCTCCCATTCCCCTCCCCCCATAGATCTCCACCAACGCCATGGCGCAGAAAGATCATCTGCCACTAGTCTTCAAGTTTGGTGAAGTCGACTCCGAGCCGGAGGAGATAAAATACGAAGGAATGGGACCTCATGGACATGGCCCAGAATGAGCTGGCCGCGACGGTTGCTGCCCTTGCTCCTGTCCCAGCTCCCATCCCCGCGCCCGCGCCAGCGACCATCCCCGTAGCATTGATGGGCTGGTCACCGAGCACTATCGCAGAGCTGGAAGCCGCGGGCGTCAGCGAGGTCTCCATGGACCCGCGCGAGCTCGTGTACATGCCAGCGCCCGTGCCCGTGTGCGCCCCTCCACCCACCGCGACGACGGTCCCTGTGCATTTGGCTACACCCGCCGCACCCATGCCTATGCGCGCGCGCCCTCAGCGGCATGGGACGCTGCTGTCGACCGCTACTTCTCAGCGCCGCCAGCTGCCGTCCTCCCGTGCCCAGCCTGTCGATCGCGCGACGACATGATGTTTGATTTACAATTGAAGAATATTCCGTGCTGCATTGCAGACTTCAACAACGGCGTCCCGAAGGACGACAACGACAACGACGGCGTGGCACGCCGCCTCCGCCGCCGCCGGAAATAGTTTTTTTCTTGGGTTTAATACTGTATCTCGATCATATGAATATAAATTCATAGTATGATTGAATGAAAGATATGGTTTGAGCGAACTTGAGTTTTTCTCTCTTAATGTACAGACTTATCAAACGATTTTCTTTTGAAATAAAAGTCAATGGTTTTTAAATATAAAGCACTCATAGAAATGTTTTAGTTAGAACACCCGTATGCAAACCAACAACTTCCCCAGGAAGCCAAGGGAAAATGTGCCGAGCAGGATTTGTGCAACTCTTGATTGCAAATGTTTTAGGTAGAACACCCGTACGCAAAGTGAGAGCAGGATTTGTGCATCTCTTCAACGCAAACGATTCTTTTGGATGACCCATGTGCAATCACTTACAAACAATTTGGTAATATTTGCATATGTCATATTGGGTATGTTGCCATTTGTCAAACTGGAAACATTGACATTTGTTGATCTAGTAAAATTGCCATTTGTCAACCTTGTAACACTGCGATTTGTCAAAATATGAAGCTAAAAATCACTAGCTGTATCTAATTTTTGCAACTAAAATTCAGTAATTAAGCATAGATTTCATTCTTAGATTAAGCAGTCGTTCTTTATATAAATAGTTCAACTCGACAGCTGAACCGACGAAACTTTTTACCAATTGTTGCCAACCACGTAGTGAAATAGCTAGTTCTACTTTATATACTAGCTAATTTTAAGTACGTTGTACAGTTCCACCACATCTCTAGTCAGATGAACTGAATAAAATAGCCCCTAAGTACTACTACTACTACGGAGGGGCTTTGTACTACTCCCGACAGTCTCTCCTCTACCGAGCGCGCTCAGTAAGAGGCAGAGGAGGAGGAGCCTACCGACGAGCTGGGCAATTGCAATACGGTGCCTGCCATTGCTGCACCTTCAGCGACGCTCACCTCGAACGCCCTCTGCCGCTTCAGACGACCCCTCTCGAAGCGGTGGTTCTCCTTGTAGATCTCCTGATTCCTCGCCTCTGAGGCGGCGTGTGCCGCGGCCACGGCGGCGGTAAGGTTCTTTGCATGTTTGACGAGGCGCTCCTCCTCCTCCCGCAGGAACTCGGTGTAGCGCGCAAGGTCGCTGATGCACGTGCGGGCGCTACCTCTTGAGCATGCGTTGGTTTTCCCTTGAAGAGCAAATGGTGATGAAGCAAAGTAGTGTAAGTATTTCCCTCAGTTTTTGAGAACCAAGGTATCAATCCAGTAGGAGACAACACACAAGTCACCTAGTACCTGCACAAACAATCAAGAACCTTGCAACCAACGCGATAAAGGGGTTGTCAATCCCTTCATGGTCACTTGCGAAAGTGAGATCTGATAGAGATAGTAAGATAAATATTTTTGGTATTTTGTTGTATAGATTGGAAAGTAAAGATTGCAAAATAGTAAACGAGATGCGATAATAAAAGAGATGCAATATAATAAGAAAGAGACCCGGGAGCCATAGGTTTCACTAGTGGCTTCTCTCATGATAGCATGTATTACGGTGGGTGAACAAATTACTGTCGAGCAATTGATAGAAAAGTGCATAGTTATGAAGATATCTAAGGCAATGATCATGAATATAGGCATCACGTCCATGTCAAGTAGATCGAAACGATTCTGCATCTACTACTATTACTCCACACATCAACCGCTATCCAGCATGCATCTAGAGTATTAAGTTCATAAGAACAGAGTAACGCATTAAGCAAGATGACATGATGTAGAGGGATAAACTCAAGCAATATGACATAAACCCCATCTTTTTATCCTCAATGGAAACAACACAATATGTGCCTTGCTGCCCTTACTGTCACTCGGAAAGGACACCGCAAGATTGAACCCAAACCTAAGCACTTCTCCCATTGCAAGAAAGATCAATCTAGTAGGCCAAACTAAACCAATAATTCAAAGAGACTTGCAAAGATATCAAATCATGCATATAAGAATTCAGAGAAGAACCAAATAATATTCATAGATAATCAAGTTCATAAACCCATAATTCATCGGATCTCGGCAAACACACCGCAAAAGAGTATTATATCGAATAGATCTCCAAGAACATCGAGGATAACTTAGTATTGAAGATCAAAGAGAGAAAAGAAGCCATCTAGCTAATAACTATGGACTTGAAGGTCTGTTGTAAACTACCCACGCTTCATCGGAGAGGCTATGGTGTTGATGTAGAAGCCCTCCGTGATCGATTCCCCCACCGACAGATCGCCAGAAAAGGCCCCAAGATGGGATCTCACGGGTACAGAAGGTTGCGGCGGTGGAAAAGTGGTTTCGTGGCTCTCCCTGGTGTTTCTAGGGTATAAGTATATATATGGGCAAAAGAAGTACGTCGGTGGAGCTCCGTGGGGCCCATGAGGGTGGGGAGGCGCGCCTACCCCTTGGGCGCGCCCTCCTTCCTCCTGGCTGCCTCACGGAGTTCCAGACTGAAGGAAATATGCCCTAGAGGCAATAATAAAGTTATTATTTATTTCCTCATATCATGATAAATGTTTATTATTCATGCTAGAATTATATTAACCGGAAACATGATACATGTGTGAATACATAGACAAACATATAGTCACTAGTATGCCTCTACTTGACTAGCTCATTAATCAAAGATGGTTATGTTTCCTAACCATTGACATGTGTTGTCATTTGATTAATGGGATCACATCATTAGGAGAATGAGGTGATTGACATGACCCATCCCGTTAGCTTAGCACTTGATCGTTTAGTATTCTGCTATTGCTTCCTTCATGACTTATACATGTTCCTGTAACTATGAGAACTGTGTAACTCCCGTTTACCGGAGGAACACTTTGGGTACTACCAAACGTCACAACGTAACTGGGTGATTATAAAGGAGTACTACAGGTGTCTCCGAAGGTACATGTTGAGTTAGCATAATTCGAGATTAGGTTTTGTCACTCCGATTGTCGGAGAGGTATCTCTGGGCCCTCTCGGCAATGCTCATCACCTAAGCCTTGCAAGCATGTAACTAATGAGTTAGTTATAAGATGAAGTATTACAGAACGAGTAAAGAGACTTGTCGATAATGAGATTGAACTAGGTATTGGATACCGACGATCGAATCTCGGACAAGTAACATACCGATGACAAAGGGAACAACGTATGTTGTTATGCGGTTTGACCGATAAAGATCTTCGTAGAATATGTAGGAACCAATATGGGCATCCAGGTCCCGCTATTGGTTATTGACCAGAGATGTGTCTCAGTCATGTCTACATCGTTATCGAACCGTAGGGTCCGCACGCTTAAGGTTTCGATGACAGTTATATTATGAGTTTATGTATTTTGATGTACCGAAGGTTGTTCAGAGTCCCGGATATAATTACGGACATGACGAGGAGTCTCGAAATGGTCGAGACATAAAGATTGATATATTAGACGGATATATTTGGACACCGGAAAGGTTCCGGAGAAGTTTGGAGCCCCGGAAGGTTACCGGAACCCCCCGGGAGGTATATGGGCCTTATTGGGCCCATGTAGGAGGAAGAGAGAAGGAGCAAGGGAAGGGGGGGCGCCCCCCCAAGCCCAATCCGAATTGGGGAGGGGGGTCGGCCCCCCCTTTCCTTTCTCCTTCCCCCTCTTCCTATTACTACTACTAGTACTACTTCCTAATACTAGTACTCTTTCCTTCCCCCTCCAAATAAGATAAGGAAAAGAGAGGGAAACCTACTTGGAGTAGGTTTCCCCCTCCTCATGGCGCGCCCCCCCTAGGGCCGGCCACCTCCTCCCTCCCTCCTTTATATACGGGGGTAGGGGGCACCCTAGGACACACAAGTTGATCATTGATCGTTCCTTAGCCGTGTGCGGTGCCCCCCTCCACGATATTACACCTCGGTCATATTGTAGCGGTGCTTAGGCGAAGCCCTGCAACAGGAGAACATCAAGATCGTCACCACGCCGTCGTGCTGACGGAACTCCCCCTCGGCGCCTCTGCTGGATTGGAGATCGAGGGTGCGTCATCGAGCTGTACGCGTGTCAAGAACTCGGAGGTGCCGGAGTAACGGTACTTGGATCGGTTGAACCGGAGGACGTATGACTACTTCCTCTACGTTGCGTCAACGCTTCCGCTTCGGTCTACGAGGGTACGTAGACAACACTCTCCCCTCGTTGCTATATCATCACCATGATCTTGCGTGTGCGTAGGAAATTTTTTGAAATTACTACGTTCCCCAACAGTGGCATCCGAGCCTAGGTTTTATGTGTTGATGTTATATGCACGAGTAGAACACAAGTAAGTTGTGTACGATATAAGTCATACTGCCTACCAGCATGTCATACTTTGGTTCAGCGGTATTGTGAGATGAAGCGGCCTGGACCGACATTACGCGTACGCTTACGCGAGACTGGTTTCACCGTTACGAGCACTCGTGCTTAAAGGTGGCTGGCGGGTGTCTGTCTCTCTCACTTTAGTTGAACCGAGTGTGGCTACGCCCGGTCCTTGTGAAGGTTAAAACGGAGTCTATTTGACAAACTATCGTTGTGGTTTTGATGCGTAGGTGAGATTGGTTCTTGCTTAAGCCCGTAGCAGCCACGTAAAATTTGCAACAACAAAGTAGAGGACGTCTAACTTGTTTTTACAGGGCATGTTGTGATGTGATATGGCCAAGACATGATGCTATATTTTATTGTATGAGATGATCATGTTTTGTAACCGAAGTTATCGGCAACTGGCAGGAGCCATATGGTTGTCGCTTTATTGTATGAAATGCAAACGCCCTGTAATTGCTTTACTTTATCACTAAGCGGTAGCGATAGTCATAGAAGCAATAGATGGCGTAACGACAACGATGCTACGATGGAGATCAAGGTGTCACGCCGGTGATGATGGTGATCATGACGGTGCTTCGAAGATGGAGATCACAAGCACAAGATGATGATGGCCATATCATATCACTTATATTGATTGCATGTGATGTTTATCCTTTATGCATCTTATCTTGCTTTGATTGACGGTAGCATTTTAAGATGATCTCTCACTAATTATCAAGAAGTGTTCTCCCTGAGTATGCACCATTGCGAAAGTTCTTCGTGCTGAGACACCACGTGATGATCGGGTGTGATAGGCTCTACGTTCAAATACAACGGGTGCAAAACAGTTGCACACGCGGAATACTCAGGTTATACTTGACGAGCCTAGCATATACAGATATGGCCTCGGAACACGGGGACCGAAAGGTCAAGCGTGAATCATATAGTAGATATGATCAACATAGAGATGTTCACCATTGAAACTACTCCATCTCACGTGATGATCGGACATGGTTTAGTTGATTTGGATCACGTAATCACTTAGATGACTAGAGAGATGTCTGTCTAAGTGGGAGTTCTTTAGTAATATGATTAATTGAACTTAAATTTATCATGAATTTAGTACCTGATAGTATTTTGCTTGTCTATGTTTGTTTGTAGATAGATGGCTCGTGCTATTGTTCCGTTGAATTTTAATGCGTTCCTTGAGAAAGCAAAATTGAAAGATGATGGTAGCAATTACACGGACTGGGTCCGTAACCTGAGGATTATCCTCATTGCTGCACAGAAGAGTTACGTCCTGGAAGCACCGCTGGGTGCCAGGCCTGTTGCTGATGCAACTGACGACGTTAAGAACGTCTGGCAGAGCAAAGCTGATGACTACTCTATAGTTCAGTGTGCCATGCTTTACGGCTTAGAACCGGGTCTTCAACGACGTTTTGAACGTCATGGGGCATATGAGATGTTCCAGGAGTTGAAGTTAATATTTCAAGCAAATGCCCGGATTGAGAGATATGAAGTCTCCAATAAGTTCTACAGCTGCAAGATGGAGGAGAACAGTTCTGTCAGTGAGCATATACTCAAAATGTCTGGGTATAATAATCACTTGATTCAACTGGGAGTTAATCTTTCGGATGATAGCGTCATTGACAGAATTCTCCAATCACTGCCACCAAGCTACAAGAGCTTTGTGATGAACTATAATATGCAAGGGATGAACAAGACTATTCCCGAGCTCTTCGCGATGCTGAAAGCCGCGGAGGTACAAATCAAAAAGGAGCATCAAGTGTTGATGGTCAACAAGACCACTGGTTTCAAGAAAAGGGGCAAAGGGAAGAAGAAGGGGAACTTCAAAATGAACGGCAAACAAGTTGCTGCTCAAGTGAAGAAACCCAAGTCTGGACCTAAGCCTGAAACTGAGTGCTTCTACTGCAAGCAGACTGGACACTGGAAGCGGAACTGCCCCAAGTATTTGGCGGATAAGAAGGATGGCAAAGTGAACAAAGGTATATGTGATATACATGTTATTGATGTGTACCTTACTAATGCTCGCAGTAGCACCTGGGTATTTGATACTGGTTCTGTTGCTAACATTTGCAACTCGAAACAGGGACTACGGATTAAGCGAAGATTAGCTAAGGACGAGGTGACGATGCGCGTGGGAAATGGTTCCAAAGTCGATGTGATCGCGGTCGGCACGCTACCTCTACATCTACCATCAGGATTAGTTTTAGACCTGAATAATTGTTATTTGGTGCCTGCGTTGAGCATGAACATTATATCTGGATCTTGTTTGATGTGAGATGGTTATTCATTTAAATCAGAGAATAATGGTTGTTCTATTTATATGAGTAATATCTTTTATGGTCATGCACCCTTGAAGAGTGGTCTATTTTTATTAAATCTCGATAGTAGTGATACACATATTCATAATGTTGAAGCCAAAAGATGCAGAGTTGATAATGATAGTGCAACATATTTGTGGCACTACCGTTTAGGTCATATCGGTGTAAAACGCATGAAGAAACTCCATACTGATGGACTTCTGGAATCACTTGATTATGAATCACTTGGTACTTGCAAACCGTGCCTCATGGGCAAGATGACCAAAACACCGTTCTCCGGATCTATGGAGAGAGCAACAGATTTGTTGGAAATCATACATACAGATGTATGTGGTCCGATGAATGTTGAGGCTCGTGGCGGATATCGTTATTTCCTCACCTTCACAGATGATTTGAGCAGATATGGGTATATCTACTTGATGAAGCACAAGTCTGAAACATTTGAAAAGTTCAAAGAATTTCAGAGTGAAGTAGAAAATCATCGTAACAAGAAAATAAAGTTTCTACGATCTGATCGTGGAGGAGAATATTTGAGTTACGAGTTTGGTTTACATTTGAAACAATGTGGAATAGTTTCGCAACTCACGCCACCTGGAACACCACAGCGAAATGGTGTGTCCGAACGTCGTAATCGTACTTTACTTGATATGGTGCGATCTATGATGTCTCTTACCGATTTACCGCTATCATTTTGGGGTTATGCTTTAGAGACGGTCACATTCACGTTAAATAGGGCACCATCAAAATCCGTTGAGACGACGCCTTATGAACTCTGGTTTGGCAAGAAACCAAAGTTGTCGTTTCTCAAAGTTTGGGGCTGCGATGCTTATGTGAAGAAACTTCAACCAGATAAGCTCGAACCCAAATCGGAGAAATGTGTCTTCATAGGATACCCAAAGGAGACAATTGGGTACACCTTCTATCACAGATCTGAAGGCAAGATTTTCGTTGCTAAAATTGGATCCTTTCTAGAGAAGGAGTTTCTCTCGAAAAAAGTGAGTGGGAGGAAAGTAGAACTTGATGAGATAACTGTATCTACTCCCTTATTGGAAAGTAGTTCATCACAAGAACCGGTTCCTGTGACAACTACACCAATTAGTGAGGAAGCTAATGATATTGATCATGAAACTTCAGATCAAGTTTCTACTGAACCTCGTAGGTCTACCAGAGTAAGATCCGCACCAGAGTGGTACGGAAATCCTATTCTGGAAGTCATGTTACTAGACCATGATGAACCTACGAACTATGAGGAAGCGATGATGAGCCCAGATTCCGCAAAATGGCTAGAGGCCATGAAATCTGAGATAGGATCCATGTATGAAAACAAAGTATGGACTTTGGTTGACTTGCCCGATGATCGGCAAGCCATTGAGAATCAATGGATCTTTAAGAAGAAGACTGACGCTGATGGTAATGTTACTGTCTACAAAGCTCGACTTGTTGCAAAAGGTTTTCGACAAGTTCAAGGGGTTGACTACGATGAGACTTTCTCACCCGTAGCGATGCTTAAGTCTGTCCGAATCATGTTGGCTATTGCTGCATTTCATGATTATGAAATTTGGCAAATGGATGTCAAGACTGCATTCTTGAATGGATTTCTAGAAGAAGAGTTGTATATGATGCAACCTGAAGGTTTTGTTGATCCAAAAGGTGCTGACAAAGTGTGCAAGCTCCAACATTCCATTTATGGACTGGTGCAAGCATCTCGGAGTTGGAATAAACGTTTTGATAGTGTGATCAAAGCATATGGCTTTATACAGACTTTTGGAGAAGCCTGTATTTACAAGAAAGTGAGTGAGAGCTCTGTAGCATTTCTAGTTTTATATGTTGATGACATATTATTAATTGGAAATGATATAGAATTTCTGGATAGCATAAAGGGATACTTGAATAAAAGTTTTTCTATGAAAGACCTCGGTGAAGCTGCTTACATATTGGGCATCAAGATCTATAGAGATAGATCAAGACGCTTAATAGGACTTTCACAAAGTACATACCTTGACAAAATTTTGAAAAAGTTCAAAATGGATCAGGCAAAGAAAGGATTCTTGCCTGTGCTACAAGGTGTGAAGTTGAGTCAAACTCAATGCCCGACCACAGCAGAAGATAGAGAGAAAATGAAAGATGTTCCCTATGCTTCAGCCATAGGCTCTATCATGTATGCAATGTTGTGTACCAGACCTGACGTATGCTTGGCAATAAACTTGGCAGGTAGGTACCAAAGTAATCCAGGAGTGGATCACTGGATAGCGGTCAAGAACATCCTGAAATACCTGAAAAGGACTAAGGATATGTTTCTCGTATATGGAGGTGACAAAGAGCTAGTCGTAAATGGTTACGTCGATGCAAGCTTTGACACTGATCCGGACGATTCTAAATCGTAGACCGGATACGTGTTTTTATTAAACGGTGGAGCTGTAAGTTGGTGCAGTTCTAAACAAAGCGTCGTGGCAGGATCTACATGTGAAGCGGAGTACATAGCTGCTTCTGAAGCAGCAAATGAAGGAGTCTGGATGAAGGAGTTCATTTCCGATCTAGGTGTCATACTAGTGCATCGGGACCAATGAAGATCTTCTGTGACAATACTGGTGCAATTGCCTTGGCAAAGGAATCCAGATTTCACAAGAGGACCAAGCACATCAAGAGACGCTTCAATTCCATTCGAGACCAAGTCCAAGTGGGAGACATAGAGATTTGCAAGATACATACGGATCTGAATGTTGCAGACCCGTTGACTAAGCCTCTCTCACGAGCAAAACATGATCAGCACCAAGACTCCATGGGTGTTAGAATCATTACTATGTAATCTAGATTATTGACTCTAGTGCAAGTGGGAGACTGAAGGAAATATGCCCTAGAGGCAATAATAACGTTATTATTTATTTCCTCATATCATGATAAATGTTTATTATTCATGCTAGAATTGTATTAACCGGAAACATGATACATGTGTGAATACATAGACAAACATATAGTCACTAGTATGCCTCTACTTGACTAGCTCATTAATCAAAGATGGTTATGTTTCCTAACCATTGACATGTGTTGTCATTTGATTAATGGGATCACATCATTAGGAGAATGAGGTGATTGACATGACCCATCCCGTTAGCTTAGCACTTGATCGTTTAGTATTCTGCTATTGCTTCCTTCATGACTTATACATGTTCCTGTAACTATGAGAATTGTGTAACTCCCGTTTACCGGAGGAACACTTTGGGTACTACCAAACATCACAACGTAACTGGGTGATTATAAAGGAGTACTACAGGTGTCTCCGAAGGTACATGTTGAGTTAGCATAATTCGAGATTAGGTTTTGTCACTCCGATTGTCGGAGAGGTATCTCTGGGCCCTCTCAGCAATGCTCATCACCTAAGCCTTGCAAGCATGTAACTAATGAGTTAGTTATAAGATGAAGTATTACAGAACGAGTAAAGAGACTTGTCGATAACGAGATTGAACTAGGTATTGGATACCGACGATCGAATCTCGGACAAGTAACATACCGATGACAAAGGGAACAACATATGTTGTTATGCGGTTTGACCGATAAAGATCTTCGTAGAATATGTAGGAACCAATATGGGCATCCAGGTCCCGCTATTGGTTATTGACCAGAGATGTGTCTCAGTCATGTCTACATCGTTCTCGAACCGTAGGGTCCGCACGCTTAAGGTTTCGATGACAGTTATATTATGAGTTTATGTATTTTGATGTACCGAAGGTTGTTCGGAGTCCCGGATATAATTACGGACATGACGAGGAGTCTCGAAATGGTCGAGACATAAAGATTGATATATTGGACGGATATATTTGGACACCGGAAAGGTTCCGGAGAAGTTTGGAGCCCCGGAAGGTTACCGGAACCCCCCGGGAGGTATATGGGCCTTATTGGGCCCATGTAGGAGGAAGAGAGAAGGAGCAAGGGAAGGGGGCGCGCCCCCCCAAGCCCAATCCGAATTGGGGAGGGGGGCCGGCCCCCCCTTTCCTTTCTCCTTCCCCCTCTTCCTATTACTACTACTAGTACTACTTACTAATACTAGTACTCTTTCCTTCCCCCTCCAAATAAGATAAGGAAAAGAGAGGGAAACCTACTTGGAGTAGGTTTCCCCCTCCTCATGGCGCGCCCCCCCTAGGGCCGGCCACCTCCTCCCTCCCTCCTTTATATACGGGGGTAGGGGGGCACCCTAGGACACACAAGTTGATCATTGATTGTTCCTTAGCCGTGTGCGGTGCCCCCCTCCATGATATTACACCTCGGTCATATTGTAGCGGTGCTTAGGCAAAGCCCTGCAACAGGAGAACATCAAGATCGTCACCACGCCGTCGTGCTGACGGAACTCCCCCTCGGCGCCTCTGCTGGATCGGAGATCGAGGGTGCGTCATCGAGCTGTACGCGTGTCAAGAACTCGGAGGTGCCGGAGTAACGGTACTTGGATCGGTTGAACCGGAGGACGTACGACTACTTCCTCTACGTTGCGTCAACGCTTCCGCTTCGGTCTACGAGGGTACGTAGACAACACTCTCCCCTCGTTGCTATATCATCACCATGATCTTGCGTGTGCGTAGGAATTTTTTTGAAATTACTACGTTCCCCAACACAGACTTCCACTCCAAGTCTCCTGGTTTGCTTTCGGTCCAAGAAAGATCATCGCGAAGGTTTCATTCTGTTTGGATTCTGCTTGGTATTCCTTTTCTGTGAAATACTGAAATAGGCAAAAAAAAAAGAAACTGACACTGGGCCTCCGGTTAATAGGTTAGTCCCCAAAATAATATAAAAGAGAATATTAAAGCCCATTAAACATCCAAAATAGATAATATAATAGCATGGAACAATCAAAAATTATAGATACGTTGGAGACGTATCAAGCATCCCCAAGCTTAATTCCTGCTTGTCCTCGAGTAGGTAAATGATAAAAATAGAATTTTTGATGTGGAATGCTACCTAACATATTTATCAATGTAATTTTCTTTATTGTGGTATGAATGTTTATATCCGAAAGATTCAAGACAAAAGTTTAATATTGACATAAAAATAATAATACTTGAAGCATACTAACAAAGAAATTATGTCCTCTCAAAATAGCATGGCCAAAGAAAGTTCATCCCTACAAAATCATATAGTTTGGTTATGCTCCATCTTCGTCACACAAAATATTCAAATCATGCACAACCCCGATGACAAGCCAAGCAATTGTTTCATACTTTAGTAATCTCAAACCTTTTCAACTTTCATGCAATACATGAGCGTGAGCCATGGACATAGCACTATAGGTGGAATAGAGTGGTGGTTGTGGAGAAGACGAAAAGGAGGAAGATGGTCTCACATCAACTAGGCGTATCAATAGGCTATGGAGATGCCCATCAATAGATGTCAATGTGAGAGAGTAGGGATTGCCATGCAACAGATGCACTAGAGCTATAAATGTATGAAAGCTCAACAAAAGAAACTAAGTGGGTCTGCATCCAACTTGCTTGCTCATGAAGACCTAGGGCATTTGAGGAAGCCCATCGTTGGAATATACAAGCCAAGTTTTATAATGAAAATTTCCCACTAGTATATGAAAGTGACAAAATAAGAGACTCTCTATCATGAAGATCGTGGTGCTACTTTGAAGCAAAAGTGTGGAAAAAGGATAGTGCATTGTCCCTTCTCTCTTTTTCTCTCATTCTTTCATTTTTTTTCTCTTTTTTGGGCCTTCTTTTTTTCCTCACATGGGGCAATTCTCTAATAATGATGATCATCACACTTCTATTTATTTACAACTCAAAGATTACAACTCGATACTTAGAACGAAAATATGACTCTATATGCGTGCCTCCGGCGGTGTACCGGGATGTGCAATGAATCAAGAGTGACATGTATGAAAAAATTATGAACGGTGGCTTTGCCACAAATACGATGCCAACTACATGATCATGCAAGGCAATACGACAATGATGGAGCGTGTCATAATAAACGGTACAGTGGAAAGTTGCATGGCAATATATCTCGGAATGGCTATGGAAATGCCATAATAGGTAGGTATGATGGCTGTTTTGAGGAAGGTAAATGGTGGATTTATGGTACCGGCGAAAGTTGCGTGGTACTAGAGAGGCTAGCAATGGTGGAAGGGTGAGAGTGCGTATAATCCATGGACTCAACATTAGTCATAAAGAACTCACATACTTATTGCAAAAATCTACAAGTCATCAAAAACCAAGCACTACGCACATGCTCCTAGGGGGATATATTGGTAGGAGAAGACCATCGCTCGTCCCCGACCGCCACTCATAAGAAAGACAATCAAAGAAATACCTCATGCTTCAAATTTGTTACACAACGATTACCATACGTGCATGCTACGGGACTTGCAAACCTCAACACAAGTATTTCTCAAATTCACAATTACTCAACTATCATGACTCTAATATCACCATCCTCATGACTCAAAACAATCATCAAGTATCAAACTTCTCCTACTATTCAACACACTTTATATGAAAGTTTTTATTATACCCATCTTGGATGCCCATCATATTAGGACTAATTTTATAACCAAAGCAAATTACCATATTGTTCTAAAAGACTCTCAGAATAATATAATTGAAGCATGAGAGATCAATAATTTTATAAAATAAAACCACCACCGTGCTCAAAAAAGATATAAGTGAAGCACTAGAGCAAAATTGTATAGCTCAAAAGATATAAGTGAAGCACATAGAGTATTCTAATAAATTCCGATTCATGTGTGTCTCTCCCAAAAGGGTGTGTACAGCAAGGATGATTGTGGTAAACTAAAAAGCAAAGACTCAAATCATACAAGATGCTCCAAGCAAAACACATATCATGTGGTGAATAAAAATATAGCCTCAAGTAAATTTACCGATAGACGAAGACGAAAGAGGGGATGCCTTTCGGGGCATCCCCAAGCTTAGGATTTTGGTTGTCCTTGAATTTTACCTTGGGGTGCCTTGGGCATCCACAAGCTTAGGCTCTTGCCACTCCTTGTTCCAAAATCCATCAAATCTTTACCCAAAAACTTGAAAACTTCACAACACAAAACTCAACAGAAAATCTCATGAGCTCCGTTAGTATAAGAAAATAAACCACCACTTTAAGGTACTATAATTAACTCATTATTTATTTATATTTGTGTTAAACCTACTGTATTCCAACTTCTACATGGTTCATACCCCCGATACTAGCCATAGATGCATCAAAATAAGCAAACAACACATGAAAAACAGAATCTGTCAAAAACAAAACGGTCTGTAGCAATCTGTAGGTTTCGAATACTTCTGTAACTCCAAAAATTCTTAAAAATTAGAATGACGAGGAAAATTTGTATATTTATCTACTGCAGTTGGAATTGGTATTTTATCACTCTCTGGTAAAAAAATGTAAATTGTTTTCGTGAGCGCATACTTTCTGTTTTTATCTGCAAGATCAAACAACAATCACCCAAGAAGATCCTAAAGGGTTTACTTGGCACAAACACTAAATTAAACATAAAAAGCACAATCATAACAGACGCTAGATAAATTATTTATTACTAAACAAGAACAAAAATGAAAGAACAAAAATAAAATTGGGTTGCCTCCCAACAAGCGCTATCGTTTAATGCCCCTAGCCAGGCATAAAAACAAGAATAAATCTAGGTAATGTCATCTTTGGTATGCAATATATAAGTGGATCTCATAATAGATTCATAAGGTAATTTAATTTTATTCCTAGGAAAGTGTCCCATGCCTTTCCTTCACAGAAATTGGAATCTAATATTTCCTTCTTTCATGTCAATAATTGCACCAATCGTTCTAAGGGAAGGTCTACCAAGAATGATAGGACATGTAGGATTGCAATCTATATCAAGAACAATGAAATCTACGGGCACATAATTCCTATTTGCAACAATAAGAAAATCATTAATTCTTCCCATAGGTTTCTTAATGATGGAATCTGAGATGCGAATTTAAAGAACAATCGTCAAATTCACGGAAACCTAGCACATCACACAAAGTTTTTGGAATCGTGGAAACACTAGTACCCAAATCACATAAAGCATAGCATTCATAATCTTTAATCTTAATTTTAATAGTAGGTTCCCACTCATCATAAAGTTTTCTAGGGATAGAAACTTCTAGTTCAAGCTTTTCTTCATGGGATTGCATTAAAGCATCAACGATATGTTTAGTAAAAGATTTATTTTGATCATAAGCATGAGGAGAATTTAAAACGGATTGCAACAAGGAAATACAATCTATCAAAGAGCAATTATCATAATTAAATTCCTTGAAATCCAAAATAGTGGGTTCGTTGCTATGTAAAGTTTTGACCTCTTCAATCCCACTTTTATTGATTTTTTGCATCAAGATCTAAAAACTCAGAATCATTGGGACGCCTTTTAGCTAAGTTGACTCATCTCCAGTCCCATCTTGATCAAGATTCGTATTGGAAAACAAAGATTTAATAGGAGACACATCAATCACTTTTAGATCTTCATCATTATTATCATGAAAATCTTCCGGTTTAGCGACCATCTTATTAACTAGGGTGGCTTGCTTATCCGAAATTTGGCCTACTAAAATTTCAAGATGAGCAAACTAAGATTTCAAACCATAAAATTCCTTAGACATATCATTGAGCTCTTTATTCATGTACTCCATAAAACCTTTTTGTTCTTTAAGCTCGTTTCTGAAGAAATTATTATGCTCAAATTGCAAAGACATAAAGCTTCTAACGTTGTTTTCGATTTCTTACAACCTTCTGAGGTGAGGATCAATGCCTTTTGGCAGAGCCATCGTGACAGAGAATCAATCCAACACACAAGCACACAAGTAGCAAGCAAAAAGAGATGAACGGAAGAGGGGTAAATAAAAGGCAAAGGTTTTCGAAAATCGTTTTAGAAGTGGGGGAGAGGAAAACGAGAGGCGAATCAAAAATAAGGTAATGCGAGAGAGAAGATTTTATGATGGGTACTTGGTATGTCTTGACTTGGCATAGATCTCCTCGACAACAGCGCCAGAAATCCTTCTTGCTACCTCTTGAGCATGCATTGGTTTTCTGTTAAAGAGGAAAGGGTGATGCAGCAAAGTAGCATAAGTATTTCCCTCGGTTTTTTAGAACCAAGGTATCAATCCAGTAGGAGACAACACACAAGTCACCTAGTACCTGCACAAACAATCAAGAACCTTGCAACCAACGCGATAAAGGGGTTGTCAATCCCTTCATGGTCACTTGCGAAAGTGAGATCTGATAGAGATAGTAAGATAAATATTTTTGGTATTTTGTTGTATAGATTGGAAAGTAAAGATTGCAAAATAGTAAATGAGATGCGATAATAAAAGAGATGCAATATAATAAGAAAGAGACCCGGGAGCCATAGGTTTCACTAGTGGCTTCTCTCATGATAGCATGTATTACGGTGGGTGAACAAATTACTGTCGAGCAATTGATAGAAAAGTGCATAGTTATGAAGATATCTAAGGCAATGATCATGAATATAGGCATCACGTCCATGTCAAGTAGATCGAAACGATTCTGCATCTACTACTATTACTCCACACATCAACCGCTATCCAGCATGCATCTAGAGTATTAAGTTCATAAGAACAGAGTAACGCATTAAGCAAGATGACATGATGTAGAGGGATAAACTCAAGCAATATGACATAAACCCCATCTTTTTATCCACAATGGAAACAACACAATATGTGCCTTGCTGCCCTTACTGTCACTCGGAAAGGACACCGCAAGATTGAACCCAAACCTAAGCACTTCTCCCATTGCAAGAAAGATCAATCTAGTAGGCCAAACTAAACCGATAATTCAAAGAGACTTGCAAAGATATCAAATCATGCATATAAGAATTCAGAGAAGAACCAAATAATATTCATAGATAATCAAGTTCATAAACCCATAATTCATCGGATCTCGGCAAACACACCGCAAAAGAGTATTATATCGAATAGATCTCCAAGGACATCGAGGATAACTTAGTATTGAAGATCAAAGAGAGAAAAGAAGCCATCTAGCTAATAACTATGGACTTGAAGGTCTGTTGTAAACTACCCACGCTTCATCGGAGAGGCTATGGTGTTGATGTAGAAGCCCTCCGTGATCGATTCCCCCACCGACAGATCGCCAGAAAAGGCCCCAAGATGGGATCTCACGGGTACAGAAGGTTGCGGCGGTGGAAAAGTGGTTTCGTGGCTCTCCCTGATGTTTCTAGGGTATAAGTATATATATAGGCAAACGAAGTACGTCGGTGGAGCTCCGTGGGGCCCATGAGGGTGGGGAGGTGCGCCTACCCCTTGGGCGCGCCCTCCTGCCTCTTGGCTGCCTCACGGAGTTCCAGACTTCCACTCCAAGTCTCCTGGTTTTGCTTTCGGTCCAAGAAAGATCATCGCGAAGGTTTCATTCTGTTTGGATTCTGCTTGGTATTCCTTTTCTGTGAAATACTGAAATAGGCAAAAAAAAAGAAACTGGCACTGGGCCTCCGGTTAATAGGTTAGTCCCAAAAATAATATAAAAGAGTATATTAAAGCCCATTAAACATCCAAAATAGATAATATAATAGCATGGAACAATCAAAAATTATAGATACGTTGGAGACGTATCAAGCATCCCCAAGCTTAATTCCCGCTTGTCCTCGAGTAGGTAAATGATAAAAATAGAATTTTTGATGTGGAATGCTACCTAACATATTTATCAATGTAATTTTCTTTATTGTGGTATGAATGTTTATATCCGAAAGATTCAAGACAAAAATTTAATATTGACATAAAAATAATAATACTTGAAGCATACTAACAAAGAAATTATGTCCTCTCAAAATAACATGGCCAAAGAAAGTTCATCCCTACAAAATCATATTGTTTGGTTATGCTCCATCTTCGTCACGCAAAATATTCAAATCATGCACAACCCCGATGACAAGCCAAGCAATTGTTTCATACTTTAGTAATCTCAAACCTTTTCAACTTTCATGCAATACATGAGCGTGAGCCATGGACATAGCACTATAGGTGGAATGGAGTGGTGGTTGTGAAGAAGACGAAAAGGAGGAAGATGGTCTCACATCAACTAGGCGTATCAATAGGCTATGGAGATGCCCATCAATAGATGTCAATGTGAGAGAGTAGGGATTGCCATGCAACAGATGCACTAGAGCTATAAATGTATGAAAGCTCAACAAAAGAAACTAAGTGGGTCTGCATCCAACTTGCTTGCTCATGAAGACCTAGGGCATTTGAGGAAGCCCATCGTTGGAATATACAAGCCAAGTTTTATAATGAAAATTTCCCACTAGTATATGAAAGTGACAAAATAAGAGACTCTCTATCATGAAGATCGTGGTGCTACTTTGAAGCAAAAGTGTGGAAAAAGGATAGTGCATTGTCCCTTCTCTCTTTTTCTCTCATTCTTTCATTTTTTTCTCTTTTTTGGGCCTTCTTTTTTTCCTCACATGGGGCAATTCTCTAATAATGATGATCATCACACTTCTATTTATTTACAACTCAAAGATTACAACTCGATACTTAGAACGAAAATATGACTCTATATGCGTGCCTCCGGCGGTGTACCGGGATGTGCAATGAATCAAGAGTGACATGTATGAAAAAATTATGAACGGTGGCTTTGCCACAAATACGATGCCAACTACATGATCATGCAAGGCAATACGACAATGATGGAGCGTGTCATAATAAACGGTACAGTGGAAAGTTGCATGGCAATATATCTCGGAATGGCTATGGAAATGCCATAATAAGTAGGTATGATGGCTGTTTTGAGGAAGGTAAATGGTGGATTTATGGTACCGGCGAAAGTTGCGTGGTACTAGAGAGGCTAGCAATGGTGGAAGGGTGAGAGTGCGTATAATCCATGGACTCAACATTAGTCATAAAGAACTCACATACTTATTGCAAAAATCTACAAGTCATCAAAAACCAAGCACTACGCACATGCTCCTAGGGGGATATATTGGTAGGAGAAGACCATCGCTCGTCCCCGACCGCCACTCATAAGAAAGACAATCAAAGAAATACCTCATGCTTCAAATTTGTTACACAACGATTACCATACGTGCATGCTACGGGACTTGCAAACCTCAACACAAGTATTTCTCAAATTCACAATTACTCAACTAGCATGACTCTAATATCACCATCCTCATGTCTCAAAACAATCATCAAGTATCAAACTTCTCCTACTATTCAACACACTTTATATGAAAGTTTTTATTATACCCATCTTGGATGCCCATCATATTAGGACTAATTTTATAACCAAAGAAAATTACCATGTTGTTCTAAAAGACTCTCAGAATAATATAATTGAAGCATGAGAGATCAATAATTTTATAAAATAAAACCACCACCGTGCTCAAAAAAGATATAAGTGAAGCACTAGAGCAAAATTGTATAGCTCAAAAGATATAAGTGAAGCACATAGAGTATTCTAATAAATTCCGATTCATGTGTGTCTCTCCCAAAAGGGTGTGTACAGCAAGGATGATTGTGGTAAACTAAAAAGCAAAGACTCAAATCATACAAGATGCTCCAAGCAAAACACATATCATGTGGTGAATAAAAATATAGCCTCAAGTAAATTTACCGATAGACGAAGACGAAAGAGGGGATGCCTTTCGGGGCATCCCCAAGCTTAGGATTTTGGTTGTCCTTGAATTTTACCTTGGGGTGCCTTGGGCATCCACAAGCTTAGGCTCTTGCCACTCCTTGTTCCAAAATCCATCAAATCTTTACCCAAAAACTTGAAAACTTCACAACACAAAACTCAACAGAAAATCTCATGAGCTCCGTTAGTATAAGAAAATAAACCACCACTTTAAGGTACTATAATTAACTCATTATTTATTTATATTTGTGTTAAACCTACTGTATTCCAACTTCTCCATGGTTCATACCCCCGATACTAGCCATAGATGCATCAAAATAAGCAAACAACACATGAAAAACAGAATCTGTCAAAAACAAAACGGTCTGTAGCAATCTGTAGGTTTCGAATACTTCTGTAACTCCAAAAATTCTTAAAAATTAGAATGACGAGGAAAATTTGTATATTTATCTACTGCAGTTGGAATTGGTATTTTATCGCTCTCTGGTAAAAAAATGTAAATTATTTTCGTGAGCGCACACTTTCTGTTTTTATCTGCAAGATCAAACAACAATCACCCAAGAAGATCCTAAAGGGTTTACTTGGCACAAACACTAAATTAAACATAAAAAGCACAATCATAACAGACGCTAGATAAATTATTTATTACTAAACAAGAACAAAAATGAAAGAACAAAAATAAAATTGGGTTGCCTCCCAACAAGCGCTATCGTTTAATGCCCCTAGCCAGGCATAAAAACAAGAATAAATCTAGGTAATGTCATCTTTGGTATGCAATATATAAGTGGCTCTCATAATAGATTCATAAGGTAATTTAATTTTATTCCTAGGAAAGTGTTCCATGCCTTTCCTTCACAGAAATTGGAATCTAATATTTCCTTCTTTCATGTCAATAATTGCACCAATCGTTCTAAGGGAAGGTCTACCAAGAATGATAGGACATGTAGGATTGCAATCTATATCAAGAACAATGAAATCTACGGGCACATAATTCCTATTTGCAACAATAAGAACATCATTAATTCTTCCCATAGGTTTCTTAATGATGGAATCTGAGATGCGAATTTAAAGAACAATCGTCAAATTCACGGAAACCTAGAACATCACACAAAGTTTTTGGAATCGTGGAAACACTAGTACCCAAATCACATAAAGCATAGCATTCATAATCTTTAATCTTAATTTTAATAGTAGGTTCCCACTCATCATAAAGTTTTCTAGGGATAGAAACTTCTAGTTCAAGCTTTTCTTCATGGGATTGCATTAAAGCATCAACGATATGTTTAGTAAAAGATTTATTTTGATCATAAGCATGAGGAGAATTTAAAACGGATTGCAACAAGGAAATACAATCTATCAAAGAGCAATTATCATAATTAAATTCCTTGAAATCCAAAATAGTGGGTTCGTTGCTATGTAAAGTTTTGACCTCTTCAATCCCACTTTTATTGATTTTTTGCATCAAGATCTAAAAACTCAGAATCATTGGGACGCCTTTTAGCTAAGTTGACTCATCTCCAGTCCCATCTTGATCAAGATTCATATTGGAAAACAAAGATTTAATAGGAGACACATCAATCACTTTTAGATCTTCATCATTATTATCATGAAAATCTTCTGGTTTAGCGACCATCTTATTAACTAGGGTGGCTTGCTTATCCGAAATTTGGCCTACTAAAATTTCAAGATGAGCAAACTAAGATTTCAAACCATAAAATTCCTTAGACATATCATTGAGCTCTTTATTCATGTACTCCATAAAACATTTTTGTTCTTTAAGCTCGTTTCTGAAGAAATTATTATGCTCAAATTGCAAAGACATAAAGCTTCTAACGTTGTTTTCGATTTCTTACAACCTTCTGAGGTGAGGATCAATGCCTTTTGGCAGAGCCATCGTGACAGAGAATCAATCCAACACACAAGCACACAAGTAGCAAGCAAAAAGAGATGAACGGAAGAGGGGTAAATAAAAGGCAAAGGTTTTCGAAAATCGTTTTAGAAGTGGGGGAGAGGAAAACGAGAGGCGAATCGAAAATAAGGTAATGCGAGAGAGAAGATTTTATGATGGGTACTTGGTATGTCTTGACTTGGCATAGATCTCCTCGACAACAGCGCCAGAAATCCTTCTTGCTACCTCTTGAGCATGCATTGGTTTTCTGTTAAAGAGGAAAGGGTGATGCAGCAAAGTAGCATAAGTATTTCCCTCAGTTTTTTAGAACCAAGGTATCAATCCAGTAGGAGACAACACACAAGTCACCTAGTACCTGCACAAACAATCAAGAACCTTGCAACCAACGCGATAAAGGGGTTGTCAATCCCTTCATGGTCACTTGCGAAAGTGAGATCTGATAGAGATAGTAAGATAAATATTTTTGGTATTTTGTTGTATAGATTGGAAAGTAAAGATTGCAAAATAGTAAATGAGATGCGATAATAAAAGAGATGCAATATAATAAGAAAGAGACCCGGGAGCCATAGGTTTCACTAGTGGCTTCTCTCATGATAGCATGTATTACGGTGGGTGAACAAATTACTGTCGAGCAATTGATAGAAAAGTGCATAGTTATGAAGATATCTAAGGCAATGATCATGAATATAGGCATCACGTCCATGTCAAGTAGATCGAAACGATTCTGCATCTACTACTATTACTCCACACATCAACCGCTATCCAGCATGCATCTAGAGTATTAAGTTCATAAGAACAGAGTAACACATTAAGCAAGATGACATGATGTAAAGGGATAAACTCAAGCAATATGACATAAACCCCATCTTTTTATCCTCGATGGAAACAACACAATATGTGCCTTGCTACCCTTACTGTCACTCGGAAAGGACACCGCAAGATTGAACCCAAACCTAAGCACTTCTCTCATTGCAAGAAAGATCAATCTAGTAGGCCAAACTAAACCGATAATTCAAAGAGACTTGCAAAGATATCAAATCATGCATATAAGAATTCAGAGAAGAACCAAATAATATTCATAGATAATCAAGTTCATAAACCCATAATTCATCGGATCTCGGCAAACACACCGCAAAAGAGTATTATATCGAATAGATCTCCAAGAACATCGAGGATAACTTAGTATTGAAGATCAAAGAGAGAAAAGAAGCCATCTAGCTAATAACTATGGACTTGAAGGTCTGTTGTAAACTACCCACGCTTCATCGGAGAGGCTATGGTGTTGATGTAGAAGCCCTCCGTGATCGATTCCCCCACCGACAGATCGCCACAAAAGGCGCCAAGATGGGATCTCACGGGTACAGAAGGTTGCGGCGGTGGAAAAGTGGTTTCGTGGCTCTCCCTGATGTTTCTAGGGTATAAGTATATATATAGGCAAAAGAAGTACGTCGGTGGAGCTCCGTGGGGCCCATGAGGGTGGGGAGGCGCGCCTACCCCTTGGGCGTGCCCTCCTGCCTCCTGGCTGCCTCACGGAGTTCCAGACTTCCACTCCAAGTCTCCTGGTTTGCTTTCGGTCCAAGAAAGATCATCGCGAAGGTTTCATTCTGTTTGGATTCTGCTTGGTATTCCTTTTCTGTGAAATACTGAAATAGGCAAAAAAAAAAGAAACTGGCACTGGGCCTCCGGTTAATAGGTTAGTCCCAAAAATAATATAAAAGAGTATATTAAAGCCCATTAAACATCCAAAATAGATAATATAATAGCATGGAACAATCAAAAATTATAGATACGTTGGAGACGTATCAAGCATCCCCAAGCTTAATTCCTGCTTGTCCTCGAGTAGGTAAATGATAAAAATAGAATTTTTGATGTGGAATGCTACCTAACATATTTATCAATGTAATTTTCTTTATTGTGGTATGAATGTTTATATCCGAAAGATTCAAGACAAAAATTTAATATTGACATAAAAATAATAATACTTGAAGCATACTAACAAAGAAATTATGTCCTCTCAAAATAACATGGCCAAAGAAAGTTCATCCCTACAAAATCATATAGTTTGGTTATGCTCCATCTTCGTCACACAAAATATTCAAATCATGCACAACCCCGATGACAAGCCAAGCAATTGTTTCATACTTTAGTAATCTCAAACCTTTTCAACTTTCATGCAATACATGAGCGTGAGCCATAGACATAGCACTATAGGTGGAATAGAGTGGTGGTTGTGGAGAAGACGAAAAGGAGGAAGATGGTCTCACATCAACTAGACGTATCAATAGGCTATGGAGATTCCCATCAATAGATGTCAATGTGAGAGAGTAGGGATTGCCATGCAACAGATGCACTAGAGCTATAAATGTATGAAAGATCAACAAAAGAAACTAAGTGGGTCTGCATCCAACTTGCTTGCTCATGAAGACCTAGGGCATTTGAGGAAGCCCATCGTTGGAATATACAAGCCAAGTTTTATAATGAAAATTTCCCACTAGTATATGAAAGTGACAAAATAAGAGACTCTCTATCATGAAGATCGTGGTGCTACTTTGAAGCAAAAGTGTGGAAAAAGGATAGTGCATTGTCCCTTCTCTCTTTTTCTCTCATTCTTTCATTTTTTTTCTCTTTTTTGGGCCTTCTTTTTTTCCTCACATGGGGCAATTCTCTAATAATGATGATCATCACACTTCTATTTATTTACAACTCAAAGATTACAACTCGATACTTAGAACGAAAATATGACTCTATATGCGTGCCTCCGGCGGTGTACCGGGATGTGCAATGAATCAAGAGTGACATGTATGAAAAAATTATGAACGGTGGCTTTGCCACAAATACGATGCCAACTACATGATCATGCAAGGCAATACGACAATGATGGAGCGTGTCATAATAAACGGTACAGTGGAAAGTTGCATGGCAATATATCTCGGAATGGCTATGGAAATGCCATAATAGGTAGGTATGATGGCTGTTTTGAGGAAGGTAAATGGTGGATTTATGGTACCGGCGAAAGTTGCGTGGTACTAGAGAGGCTAGCAATGGTGGAAGGGTGAGAGTGCGTATAATCCATGGACTCAACATTAGTCATAAAGAACTCACATACTTATTGCAAAAATCTACAAGTCATCAAAAACCAAGCACTACGCACATGCTCCTAGGGGGATATATTGGTAGGAGAAGACCATCGCTCGTCCCCGACCGCCACTCATAAGAAAGACAATCAAAGAAATACCTCATGCTTCAAATTTGTTACACAACGATTACCATACGTGCATGCTACGGGACTTGCAAACCTCAACACAAGTATTTCTCAAATTCACAATTACTCAACTATCATGACTCTAATATCACCATCCTCATGACTCAAAACAATCATCAAGTATCAAACTTCTCCTACTATTCAACACACTTTATATGAAAGTTTTTATTATACCCATCTTGGATGCCCATCATATTAGGACTAATTTTATAACCAAAGCAAATTACCATATTGTTCTAAAAGACTCTCAGAATAATATAATTGAAGCATGAGAGATCAATAATTTTATAAAATAAAACCACCACCGTGCTCAAAAAAGATATAAGTGAAGCACTAGAGCAAAATTGTATAGCTCAAAAGATATAAGTGAAGCACATAGAGTATTCTAATAAATTCCGATTCATGTGTGTCTCTCCCAAAAGGGTGTGTACAGCAAGGATGATTGTGGTAAACTAAAAAGCAAAGACTCAAATCATACAAGATGCTCCAAGCAAAACACATATCATGTGGTGAATAAAAATATAGCCTCAAGTAAATTTACCGATAGACGAAGACGAAAGAGGGGATGCCTTTCGGGGCATCCCCAAGCTTAGGATTTTGGTTGTCCTTGAATTTTACCTTGGGGTGCCTTGGGCATCCACAAGCTTAGGCTCTTGCCACTCCTTGTTCCAAAATCCATCAAATCTTTACCCAAAAACTTGAAAACTTCACAACACAAAACTCAACAGAAAATCTCATGAGCTCCGTTAGTATAAGAAAATAAACCACCACTTTAAGGTACTATAATTAACTCATTATTTATTTATATTTGTGTTAAACCTACTGTATTCCAACTTCTACATGGTTCATACCCCCGATACTAGCCATAGATGCATCAAAATAAGCAAACAACACATGAAAAACAGAATCTGTCAAAAACAAAACGGTCTGTAGCAATCTGTAGGTTTCGAATACTTCTGTAACTCCAAAAATTCTTAAAAATTAGAATGACGAGGAAAATTTGTATATTTATCTACTGCAGTTGGAATTGGTATTTTATCACTCTCTGGTAAAAAAATGTAAATTGTTTTCGTGAGCGCATACTTTCTGTTTTTATCTGCAAGATCAAACAACAATCACCCAAGAAGATCCTAAAGGGTTTACTTGGCACAAACACTAAATTAAACATAAAAAGCACAATCATAACAGACGCTAGATAAATTATTTATTACTAAACAAGAACAAAAATGAAAGAACAAAAATAAAATTGGGTTGCCTCCCAACAAGCGCTATCGTTTAATGCCCGTAGCCAGGCATAAAAACAAGAATAAATCTAGGTAATGTCATCTTTGGTATGCAATATATAAGTGGCTCTCATAATAGATTCATAAGGTAATTTAATTTTATTCCTAGGAAAGTGTTCCATGCCTTTCCTTCACAGAAATTGGAATCTAATATTTCCTTCTTTCATGTCAATAATTGCACCAATCGTTCTAAGGGAAGGTCTACCAAGAATGATAGGACATGTAGGATTGCAATCTATATCAAGAACAATGAAATCTACGGGCACATAATTCCTATTTGCAACAATAAGAACATCATTAATTCTTCCCATAGGTTTCTTAATGATGGAATCTGAGATGCGAATTTAAAGAACAATCGTCAAATTCACGGAAACCTAGAACATCACACAAAGTTTTTGGAATCGTGGAAACACTAGTACCCAAATCACATAAAGCATAGCATTCATAATCTTTAATCTTAATTTTAATAGTAGGTTCCCACTCATCATAAAGTTTTCTAGGGATAGAAACTTCTAGTTCAAGCTTTTCTTCATGGGATTGCATTAAAGCATCAACGATATGTTTAGTAAAAGATTTATTTTGATCATAAGCATGAGGAGAATTTAAAACGGATTGCAACAAGGAAATACAATCTATCAAAGAGCAATTATCATAATTAAATTCCTTGAAATCCAAAATAGTGGGTTCGTTGCTATGTAAAGTTTTGACCTCTTCAATCCCACTTATTGATTTTTTGCATCAAGATCTAAAAACTCAGAATCATTGGGACGCCTTTTAGCTAAGTTGACTCATCTCCAGTCCCATCTTGATCAAGATTCGTATTGGAAAACAAAGATTTAATAGGAGACACATCAATCACTTTTAGATCTTCATCATTATTATCATGAAAATCTTCTGGTTTAGCGACCATCTTATTAACTAGGGTGGCTTGCTTATCCGAAATTTGGCCTACTAAAATTTCAAGATGAGCAAACTAAGATTTCAAACCATAAAATTCCTTAGACATATCATTGAGCTCCTTATTCATGTACTCCATAAAACCTTTTTGTTCTTTAAGCTCGTTTCTGAAGAAATTATTATGCTCAAATTGCAAAGACATAAAGCTTCTAACGTTGTTTTCGATTTCTTACAACATTCTGAGGTGAGGATTAATGCCTTTTGGCAGAGCCATCGTGACAGAGAATCAATCCAACACACAAGCACACAAGTAGCAAGCAAAAAGAGATGAACGGAAGAGGGGTAAATAAAAGGCAAAGGTTTTCGAAAATCGTTTTAGAAGTGGGGGAGAGGAAAACGAGAGGCAAATCGAAAATAAGGTAATGCGAGAGAGAAGATTTTATGATGGGTACTTGGTATGTCTTGACTTGGCATAGATCTCCTCGACAACAGCGCCAGAAATCCTTCTTGCTACCTCTTGAGCATGCATTGGTTTTCTGTTAAAGAGGAAAGGGTGATGCAGCAAAGTAGCATAAGTATTTCCCTCAGTTTTTTAGAACCAAGGTATCAATCCAGTAGGAGACAACACACAAGTCACCTAGTACCTGCACAAACAATCAAGAACCTTGCAACCAACGCGATAAAGGGGTTGTCAATCCCTTCATGGTCACTTGCGAAAGTGAGATCTGATAGAGATAGTAAGATAAATATTTTTGGTATTTTGTTGTATAGATTGGAAAGTAAAGATTGCAAAATAGTAAATGAGATGCGATAATAAAAGAGATGCAATATAATAAGAAAGAGACCCGGGAGCCATAGGTTTCACTAGTGGCTTCTCTCATGATAGCATGTATTACGGTGGGTGAACAAATTACTGTCGAGCAATTGATAGAAAAGTGCATAGTTATGAAGATATCTAAGGCAATGATCATGAATATAGGCATCACGTCCATGTCAAGTAGATCGAAACGATTCTGCATCTACTACTATTACTCCACACATCAACCGCTATCCAGCATGCATCTAGAGTATTAAGTTCATAAGAACAGAGTAACGCATTAAGCAAGATGACATGATGTAGAGGGATAAACTCAAGCAATATGACATAAACCCCATCTTTTTATCCTCGATGGAAACAACACAATATGTGCCTTGCTGCCCTTACTGTCACTCGAAAAGGACACCGCAAGATTGAACCCAAACCTAAGCACTTCTCCCATTGCAAGAAAGATCAATCTAGTAGGCCAAACTAAACCGATAATTCAAAGAGACTTGCAAAGATATCAAATCATGCATATAAGAATTCAGAGAAGAACCAAATAATATTCATAGATAATCAAGTTCATAAACCCATAATTCATCGGATCTCGGCAAACACACCGCAAAAGAGTATTATATCGAATAGATCTCCAAGAACATCGAGGATAACTTAGTATTGAAGATCAAAGAGAGAAAAGAAGCCATCTAGCTAATAACTATGGACTCGAAGGTCTGTTGTAAACTACCCACGCTTCATCGGAGAGGCTATGGTGTTGATGTAGAAGCCCTCCGTGATCGATTCCCCCACCGACAGATCGCTAGAAAAGGCCCCAAGATGGGATCTCACGGGTACAGAAGGTTGCGGCGGTGGAAAAGTGGTTTCGTGGCTCTCCCTGATGTTTCTAGGGTATAAGTATATATATAGGCAAAAGAAGTACGTCGGTGGAGCTCCGTGGGGCCCATGAGGGTGGGGAGGTGCGCCTACCCCTTGGGCGTGCCCTCCTGCCTCCTGGCTGCCTCACGGAGTTCCAGACTTCCACTCCAAGTCTCCTGGTTTGCTTTCGGTCCAAGAAAGATCATCGCGAAGGTTTCATTCTGTTTGGATTCTGCTTGGTATTCCTTTTCTGTGAAATACTGAAATAGGCAAAAAAAAAGAAACTGGCACTGGGCCTCCGGTTAATAGGTTAGTCCCAAAAATAATATAAAAGAGTATATTAAAGCCCATTAAACATCCAAAATAGATAATATAATAGCATGGAACAATCAAAAATTATAGATACGTTGGAGATGTATCAGCGGGCATCCACCTCCGCCTCCTGCCTTCGGGAGGCGGTGGCGGAGCAGGTGATGACCACGGCGGTCGAGGGTGGGCTGGCGGCCACGATAGCCACCTCCAGCCTTTGGGCCGCGGCGGTGGAGCGGGCGATGGCCCTGGCTTTGGAAGGTGGTGTGGCGGCAACGGCGGTCGGCAACAGCTGCCGACGAGAAATGGCGGCGGAGCGTGTGGTGGGTGTTCCGCGCACACCCAACAGGGACGCCACACGCACTGCACTACACCGGGAAGTGCGCCGTTGTCGCGATGTAGCCTCCCAGCTAGAGTTGTCCTCTGATGACAGTGGAGTGACTGAGCGACGATTTGGACCGGTGCCATTGGCGATTGTGGGAGAAGCAGACGAGATAAGCTACAGGGAGGAAGGGGAAAATGCAACGCTAGACTCGCCGACTGTGAGGATTTATATAGAAGGCCGTTAAGCATTCGAATTTTGGGGGATTTCGCTGAGTTGGGCGGGAATCTTGCGCGGGAACCTGCAAGGTTGTGCGGGAACGGGCTCACTGACGATTCATTGGTGACACCATTTGGCCAAAAAAACGCCCCCACGCGTTGCGCAAGCTTGCGCCGTAAGCCGTCTGTGGCAGCAGGCTGACAAGACGTGCGAGAGGAGGATGAAAGGCCACGTACCCCCATCCTGGTTTATAAGTAGGACTTAACTAATAAAATACGAATGCATGTCGCCAAAGATTATATAGGTGGATTCGTATTTGAACATTGTTTCCAATTATATAATTTTTTATAACATGCATTAACATTTTGTTGGTTAAATTTGAGGGCAAAAGTATGGCACATAATATAAAGGGGACTATAGACCAACACGGAGGTAGTAGGACACGGCCACTCTCTACGCAGCGACGCAACTGTTGGCCAACTTGTAGGCGACAATTTCCTGTGTGTTCAACTGCTCTATGCGTGTGGTTGCTTGCGGTTGAGGCGGCCGCGGCGCGCTCTGCTCATGTCCCACCGCGCGCGCTCTGCTCTCACGTCCCTCCGGGTGCTCTGCCATCATCCCTCCATGCGCGCTGCCAGTGTTTGGGGCCGGCGCACGATCACACACGTTCGTGTGCATGCGGTTGCGTCGGGCGTGGCGCGACAATGCAGTTACCCACTACAAAAACTGCCATGCGGACGCGCAGAGAATCCAGGCTGCTCGGTCCCCATTTATTCCTATGGCCATTTACCTTCATCTCTCGCGTTACACGACACAACAAGCACACCCACGATGACACATATAGAGAGGACATCCGGTGGTTCCAATGGCAATCCATTGGCTCCAATGGCACTCCCAGTCGCCGCCGATGACAACGGCAGACAGTTCACCATGCATCGCGTAGTGGACACCCACGTGAGGGGGAAGGCCCTCTCGGTGGTGTACACGAACTATCCGGTCTCGGTGGAGAGCTCCATCCAAACTACGGAGCAGTTCCTTGCCAAGGACAAGTACAAAGTGGTCAGCTTCAACCTCGAGTACACCATCGGTCATGCCGGGCACGATCAGAAGGTTGACATCACCCAGTTGTGTGTGCGACATGATGTCCTCCTCTACCACTACCACCTGGCCATAAGGCCTTGCGAGCGTTTCTTCAGGTTTATCAACAACTCCGACTACAGTTTCGCTACGGTGGACACCACTGATGATCTAAAAGCGCTCAAGGTTTCGGGCTTGAAATGCCCGAATCTTGTCAACATCTAGCACCACTACAAGGTCTGGGGGAGCGAGAAAAACAAATTGAACTCCCTGGTTGACCTCGCCTCGGCCATCATCGAGCCCTACTGCATGAAGATGAAGAATGAGAGCAAGAAGGACAAGAACGCTAGGCACAGTGTGTGGCATGAGAGACTAGATGAACAACATGTCAAGTACGCGGCCAAGGACGCGTACACAAGCTACGAGATGTACAAGCGGATCGTTGACATGAGGAAGTGTCTTCTTCCTGCCCCAGACGAGGGATCGGGCCACAGAGCAGTGGCGGGAGCGTCACAAGAAGTAGATGACTAGACGGTCGTTTCTCCTACATTAGAATGCATGCAATTGTTTATTAAGGTGTGTGCGAATGATCTGTATAGTGACTTATGTAATTGGATGTTTACTTCTTGTGAATTGAATGATCTGTATATATATATATATATATATATATATATATATATATATATATATACATAAATACTATTCTGATCACGGGATCAGAATAATATTCTAATCACAACATGAACTTCCCGAATAACGCGCCTGACCTTCCCTGAGTACTAGGTTGAACTTCAGCTAAAAGGTGTCCAAATGGGGCTTGCGATATACCGTTGGAAAGCTATGGACATCACTATCATGACCCAAGTTAAATTTTTGGCAAAATGTAAGCGGTTTAAGAGCAGTTTTGAAAATCGTTTTTTCTTCATACAAAAAACGTGAATCGTATTTTTGATCGCATTTTAAATCTTTTATCAAAATGAGGCAAATAATATGGCGTTGGAAAGCTGCTGCAAAACCGCTCCTTCCACATGTTGAAAGTTTTCTCTAATTCCCTACGGTTAAAGAGTAATTCGGAAAATCGTAGAATTTCACAAACGGAACACCCGAGTTTGTATTTTCAATGTCAGTTCTAAACGGCTAATCCAATTGAGGCAAATAATATGGCGTTGGAAAGCTTATGAAAATGCGCTACTTTTTCATGTTCAAGTTTTTTCTAATTTTGAACGGTATAAAAGTAATTTAGAAAACGGTACAAGTTCCACCGAGTTCGTATTTTCGAGCTAATTTTTTAACCTTACGTCCAAATGCAGCAAATGACATGGCGTTGGAAAGCTTGAAGAAATGCGAAACTTTTTGTATATATTTTTTCTCCTAATTCATTACGGTTTTATGTCAGTTTTGAAAACGGCTAAAAACGTATTTTTGCCGTAATTTCTACAAACTTTATCGGAATGGGGCAAATAATATACCGCTGAAAAGCTACGGAAAATTCGAAACTTTTTCATGTTGATGGTTTTCTCTGAATCCTGGCCGTTTTCGAGTAATTTCGAAAATGGCGAGATCATGCATTCTGCCTTTATCACGAAACAGATTCTTCAAATATGCACCACGTGAAGAACTTGAACTTCTCAGCGTGTGTGCTTGAACTTCACTCTGTTTTTCACGTGTTTTTTTTCTCTTAGATCTCCATCCACTACAAGTAGCTCTCCATCCATTCACCGGAATTGAGCAGGTGATATACCGATGGAAAGCTGCTGTAAACAGGCAAGTTTCCCGTGTTGATCATCCTTTCATACTCGCGACGATTTTAAAAGTTTTTCATCTAAAATTCATTCAGCGTAGTAGTTGAACTTCCTGATGTTTTCACGTTGAACTTCTGTGACGTATTTTCGTTTGTAATTTTCTCATCCATTCGTTAGTGTTACACAAATAATATTCCTTCTGTACAAACCTCTCTAACAATAATTTTTTTAACTTTTTTCGATCGAGGACTTGAACTTATAACAACAAAAAGTTTAGTATTTGTTTTTTATTCTTTTTAATACCAAATGCACATCGTGTTGTACGTGGACTTCTCGCAGTTATCAATCCGAACTTCTCTCGGTTACGTGAAAATATTTTGTTTTTTTATGAATATTAATCTGAATTTCCTAATTTTTTTATGAATTTTGCTCTCTATTTTTCAAAGTTGAACTTCTTGTTATTTTGTTTTTGAACTTCTTGTTTCCATTCTTTAATAACGAGGAAAATCTGAGTTTTCTATAATCATTGAACTTCTCTATCTTTTTAATATGGACTTCCTGGTTTTATTTCTTAATCCTTTTTTATGAATTTTGAAGCGCTCTATTTTCAAAAGTTGAACTTCTTGCTATTTTATTTTTGAACTTCTTGTTTCCATTCTTTAATAACAAGGAAATTTTGAGTTTTCTATAATCATCGAACTTCTCCGTCTTCTTAATATGGACTTCCTGGTATTATTTCTTAATCTTTTTGATGAAATTTTGAAGCGCTGTATTTTTAAAAGTTGAACTTCTTTGTTTTTTTATTTTTGAACCTCTTGTTTGCAGTCTTTAATAACGAGGAAAATCTGAGTTTTCTATAATCGTCGAACTTCTGCATCTTTTTAATTTGGACTTCCTAGTTTTATTTCTTAATTTTTTCTATGAAATTTTGAAGCGCTCTATTTTTAAAAGTGGAACTTCTTGTTATTTTATTTTTGAACTTCATGTTTCCATTCTTTAATAACGAGGGAAATCTGAGTTTTCTATAATCGTCGAACTTCTGCATCTTTTTAATTTGGACTTCCTCGTTATATTTCTTAATATTTTTCTATGAAAATTTTGATTCTTACATAAATGCTAAATCACCCTGTTAGTTTAACTTGAACTTCTGTTGCACATTTTCTAACACCTAAAAAATGAACGTAGTGAGAAATAACAAGACAAATATGTCAATGTCTCCAATGATCATTTTATGTGCGGAATGAATTTAAAAAACCGACCATATCCTGGTGTATCATATGTTGGATTTGTTTATCTTGTTTGAAACCGACATTTTTTCCACAAACAACAGGTTTGAACTTCCCAGGCCATGACCCCATTAACACGATGAGCAAATAATATGTTTGAAGCACTACGCAAAGAAAGCTATTACTTAGCTTTTCTCACATTTAGTTTTTTGAATTTCACGATCTTGAGAACATGAACTTCAAACCACACGCTATAACATAAATGAATCAAAAACACTGATTCATCTGAAACAACATTTTTCACATTGTTCATGGGCACCTTTCCTACCAGCATTTTCTGCGCATGGGAATCTCAGACCTAGTAGATTTTACCAAAGTGGCTTTCAATAAAGATCGAACCACCATTTTTATTCATTTTGAACTTCCATATAAACAAAGAAAGAATCTCTATCCATCACCACGAAATGCATGTGGAAACCTGTCGGGAAATACAAATGCATATAGTGATAATTATGCATCCGATAGCACATAAAAAATGCATCACGATGTGTTGGAACTCCAGGGGCGCTAGGCAGAACTTTTCCTCTGCTTGCTGCTCGCGCTCACTTGCCTGAGCTGGGGAGGATAACCAGGGGTGCCTACGACGACCAGGGGCTCACGAACTTCTTTTTTATGAATGTTTTTTTCTTAATGCATTTGTTCATCAGTAAGATGCATTCTTCCCAACATCCAATGATTGAACTCTCTAAACAATTATCTTTGAACTTCCAGATTACTTTACTTCTTTAGGTGTATGTAAACTCGGGTTTACACTAACTTCCTTCCATCAAATCACGTGAAGTACATGCATGAACAGAAAAGGGGAAGGAGTTACAAGGTCCATAACACACTTTTTTGGGCATCTTTGTGGAGCCTCCGCACTATAAACTTAACAAGTTACAAATCGAAGCTACAAAATGAAATAAACAAATATTAGCTAGAGGCTACAGTAACACGGTGCACATCAGTTTCAGTAGAACTGGGGCGATAGCATAGGGTTCATGCATGTTTCTCAAGAAAGCAGTGAGGTGCTTTGAGGAGGTGGATGGCGACTAGCAGCTTGAGTCTTCTGTACTCAATTTTGTGGTGATAACATGAACAAAAGGTGTCATGGCTGGGGACACAGTAGTGTAGGAGCAGGTAAACACACTGCACAACAACTCCATATGCCTTTTCTCTGGATTTCATATGTTTTTTGTTTTATCTTTGAATTTCTGAAATGACCTTCTTTTCTCTGCCTGCTACCTCAGAGAGCAGTGCTTGCTGCATCTACACAAAAAATGGAGCATGGCCAAAGAATTAGGAAGAAATCATGCATGTGCTTTGCCTGTAGAAGTCTGAGGCTAGTGGAGAGAAAAAATTGCATGAGCACATACTGTTTGTTGGTATATTTGGACGTTTTATTTATTACTAGTAACGAGGAAATCCATGGAGGAAACTCTGTACGAACATCTGGGTGTCACTTTTTTGCTTTTATTATTATTCCTGAACTCTCAGGTTTATTGAATTTGAACTTCTAAAGTTAAAAGTTTTTATGGGTGAGGCTTTTGTTAACAATTATTTTGCACTAACCCTCTATCTCTTTTTACACAATTTTTTTAAAATGTCTTATCTTTTTGTACCAATTTTTGTGTGTCTTATTACGATAATGGACTAAAATGACGATAAATGAACACCAATGTGTTTTTTAAGCATGTAGGACTTTTATGTGAATTCGTGAGTATGTATTATATCCTTTTTGTGTATATATTGTTCGCAGTGCAGCAATAGGAGAAACAGAAGTTTCTCAACAACTTTTGAAGTGGTAATATCACAAGGAAAAAACAAGTTTCCACCTATCACAAGGTGCTGCAAATTATACACAGTTACAGTCCGGTGCAAAATCTGTATAAAATCAACACCCTGGCCTGTATCCCTTAGTACATTCTAGACATCCAGAGTTTTTATTGCTGATTTTCCAGAGAACTTTGAGTCACATTCATACTAAAATTTACAATTGTTTGGCTACGGTGGTTGCAAAAATAACAATATGTACTCAACATACTTTGACCTTCTCAAACACAACATTTTCACCTTCGCAAAAACAAATAAAAACAAAAAATTACATAGTTGTGCAAGCACAACAACGAAGCAATTTCTCTTCTACTATACTTTTTTTAAATGAAATCTCATTCACATACGAGAAAGCAATACATCAACTTAGTTTTGTTTCTTTCAACAAGCAATAAATTATGGATGAATGATGAGGGCGGGCCTGTATTTCACACATTGTCAAAGTATAGTTCAGCACTGCTTAAACCAATTGATCCATCACATATAGAAGTGGCCTCAAACAACATTTTTTTCAAAAGCCAAGCACAAAAACTACTTTTGCAGATAATTTTGGTGCAACTTCCAAGAAGTTCAAAGCCTCCCCAAGAGAGTTCAGTGTAGAGAGAGAGAGATGAGTGGCAACTGGGAGGGGCTAAAAATTTCACTAACTATACATAGTTCGGTACTCTATCCAACATCACCCTTCCAAGCATTAACACAAACATGTTGTGGGAAACAAACACCAACCGAAGAGAGATGGAGCAGCATCACCAGTACTCCTTCCCCCACAACCAACAATACCGAGACACATCCATCAATATTTTTTCTTTTCTTTTTGTTGCTTGGGCATAAGAGCAAACAGGTTGTGTGCAACAAATAAAGCGCACTGCTTCTCTTTCCTGTACTGAGATTTCTCTGCATCTGAACCATTGCATCAACGTCTTCTCCTAAAATCAACACCCAAAACACCGAATAAGTATGCCAAACAAGGATTTGAAACTAAAAAAGCAAAAATGAACTCAAGTTGCTAGACAAGATGACCTTCTTCGCCTGCTCTAGCCTGTGCAGCGCGGGAACTAGGGAGCAAGGGTGGGAGGCGATTGAGGTCGATGAGGCGCTGGCTTGCCAAAGCGGGATGGCTGGGGAGTCAACTGCGCTGAAGCAGCTGATAGGCAGGGTCACAGGCCCAAGCGCGAGGCTGGAGTGGAGGGGTGTCACCATGGATTTGGGAGGTGGCTCCTGGTGGCGGGGGACGCAGGCGACGGAGGAAGTTGTGGGGCAGCAGCAGACGAGCAGTGCGCCCGACCGAAGGAGGAAGGTGGGGCGCCGACGCCCGGCCGGAGGAGGAAGGTGGGTCCGCGGACAGGGTAGGAAGGCGGGACGACGACTACATTTTTTGGCGTTGAAGGCGCGTGCGGTCGAAAGAAGGCTCGGATCCCGTCCAAGCTCTGCCCACCGGCGGCGGCGCAGGGAATGTGGTGGCAGAGTGCAGAGGGCGACGCGCTGGGTGAGGCGGCGGGTAGGCGGGGGTTGGGAGGTGGGAGGTGGAGGTCGTGGAGCTGGTGGACCTCTGCTGGATCTCCGCCGGCGATGGTTGTGGCGCCGAGCCGCGCGCGGCCACGGCGGGAATGCGGCGGTGGGACGCCGGAGGCGCGCAAGGAAGGGGCGCAGCAGCTGGGTCTTTGGGGAGGGCGCGCAGTGACGGTGTTCTCCGGGAAGGCGCACGGCGGGGTCTCCAGCGGGTGTTGTTTTTTCATGTCGGCTCGCGAGGATCCAATCGGGCCTATATAAGGCCGACCGTGTTTTAATAGTTATTTTGATCTCAGAATCATAATAGTATTACCATATATATATATGAGACAACATTATTATGATTACAGGATTAGAATAGTTATGATTACAGGATTAGAATAGTTATTTGGATCACAACCAGCTCTATAAAGCCCGACGAGATCCTCCCGAACTCCCGAACCGATACAGTGGAGGTAAAAGATGAAGAAAAAAGTCCATCTCAACACACCCCCACGATCCCCACCGGCCCATCCCCTCCCGATCCCCACCTTCCCCATAGTGCTGCCGGTTCCTGATCTGCCGCCCTCCATCGTGCTCTTCAGGCCACCGGAGCCGCCGCCCACACCCATGCCCATTGCCATCTGCTGGTCGCCGCCATCCCTAGATCCCCTTGCGCTGCCGGGCTGTGGATCCCCGAACACCACCGCCAGGCAGTGGAGCCCCGCGCGCCGCCGCGGACCTCCACATCCATCCTCCGCCATGGATCCCAGGTTCCCCGCCGCCCCTATCTGCCACCGCCGTGGCCCCCAGCTTCCCGGCGCACCATCCACTTCCGCCATTGCCATGCATCGCTGCCGCCCGATATGATGAGGCACGGCCGCCTCCCAAGCCACTGCCTAGCTCTAGCATCTCCGCGTGTCCACGCCACCGGACGGTGAGGGAGACCTGACCGGCCGCCCGCGTTCTGCTGTCCTTCTACGACCTGTTAGTTACCATGTCAAAACCGCACGGTTGGTTGAGGATCGTTCGGTGGCCTAGTTTGCTTGCCTCTGTCACCTTGAGATGTTGGCTGCTGCTGCTAACTAAGGTTTGTTTACTGTTGCTTTTCTGTAGGGCACACATCGTCTAACAAGCAAAGTTCAAAAAAGCGCTAGGCGCTAATTATGCGTTTGGGCACCTACTTGCGCTTTTCTAGCTTAGGCGTGATTAGGCGAAATTTGGCGCAATTAGGCGTTAGTACTGTAACGTGAAGAAATAAGCTAGATGGGCTGGGCTAGCCCACTAAACCATAGGCCCATCTTCATATCCTCCTACTAAAAGCTCTCGTCTGCTGCAGTCGATAGGAAATTTAGGTTTCCTCCTCACGCCGCCTCCCCCCCTCGTCCTTTCTGTCTCGTTGCACGAGGCTGCCTCCCTCCCTCTTCCTCTGTCCCTTGTCGGAGAAGCTCGATCCCTCGCCGGAGAAGCTCAATCCCTCGCCGGAGAAGCTCGATTTGTCGTCGGGGCAGTTGAATCCCTCGTCGGCGAGGATGAATCCTCGCAGGGGAGGTCGAATCCTCGCCGGGGAGACTGATTTCTCACCTCAGAAAGCTGATTCCTCGCCGGAGAGGCTGATTTCTCGCCGGAGGACCTCGCCGGCCGCTTTTTTGAGCGCCTAGGGCCAAAGCGAGGCGCTATGCCAACGCCCAGCGCTTAAGCGTGCCTAGGCGAGCGCCTAATAGCGCCTTCTTGAACAGTGCTAACAAGTAACAGGTGACATGGCGAGGTTATCTGCTGGCTGGCTCTACTCTTCTGAAGATGGAGATTAGTAGTATGGGCACACATTGTTCTGCTATCCTTCTACGACCCTGCCTCCACAGGGCTCGGCCTGGAGCAACTTCTCTGAATTTCCCGACGTGGCCGCATCACTTCTGAGACCCCGCGCGCCTCGACTTTCCCAACCTCGTCCATTCTGCCTCCGTTGTACCCTATTTTTTGTGAGGGACGCTCTCCCCTATTAGTTGAACTTCTCGCGAGGGCCGCCTTGACCTTTTCTGGGACGGTTAGAGCATACGACAACCACAAAAATCGTCATCGACTGAGAGATGGAGCACCTAATTTTCCAGTTCCTGGTACGCATGTGCTTTCTCTGATGTATTCTTCATGAGAAGAGGAGGAAATAAAAAAGTGTAATAAGTCTTGTGTCAGATGAATAACGTTTACAAATTTGTTGTTGCTTGGTTTCTTATATCAAATGGGATTTTGTCAAAACTTTGAACTGAGGATTGTTTTGTCTCTTGCCTAGGTCTCTGTTGCTATCTTTATCTTCAAATATTTGCACCAAAAAACTGCTACACGTTTCTGTGTCTAAGTAGTGTTTGTGTTAATGCCTGAGAAGGGAGCAATGGTGTAGGATGAAGAAAATGTTAACGCATGATGCACATTTCATATGTTTACGCCTAACTAGAAACCTCATAATACAAACTATTGGTTAGTCGTTTCATACTTTCATGTGCATATACTTGTGCTCTTTTCACTAGGGAACGAAAAATATGTTCTTTAAAATGCAAAAAATATATTTCTTGCATTAACTAAAAAAGGCTAAGATCTTTCTTGCCCTGCAGGAAATCTTATGGAGTTTGTTTCTCGATTAACTTGCGTGGACCTTCAACCGTTCATCCTAAACCTACCATCTCCTGAGCCTGAAAGGAAAATGTCTCAGTGCAGTGTGTGCAGTACCAAGAAGTTCTACCATGGGTCTACGTCAAGTTCATATTTTGTGTTCAGTAAAAAAAATCTTTGTGCGAGTGTGTGCAGTACCTGGAAGTTCTACTACAGGTCTACGCCAAGTTCAATGACATTGCCGCCGGCAAAATGTTCAGACAATGTGGGTGACTATGTCGTGTGTTCAAAGCAATTTGTTTCAGAAAGGCCGAATTCATCGTGTGTTCTTGGATCGAAGTTCACATAAAGAAAATGGCAGAAGGTCGATTGTGAATGTGATCCCACCTTGTAACATATGCTCATACGCATGCGGTGATTCAGAAATGCTGCCGAGGACAGAGAGTGGAGACGTTAAGGAGCCACTGCGTGAGCTAGTTACATCACGATTTGGACCATGTTCCCAAACTGCATGCGATACATTGCTTAGCTGTCAGCAGCCACATGTTTACGTGGTTGACATCAACAAAAACTTCAGTGTTTTGTGGACGTTCTGTATTAACATGTTTTATTTGGACGTTCTAGAATAACTACCGATGTTATGTCATTGCTGCTCAATTTCTAGTCTGTGTACACATGGCAAGCACACTGGTAGCACCACACACACACATTTCTCCCTGTGCACGTGTGGGATTTTTCCCTAATAACTAGCATGTTTGGTGAAATGTGTGAAGTCCTGCTACTACCAACAGAGAAGGGAAAACATGATTTTTCCCTAATAACTACCATGTTTGGTGAAATGTGTGAAGTCCTGCTACTACCAACAGAGAAGGAAAAACACTACTGCACCTCATTTTGAGATAAATAGAACGAATTTAGTCCATAGTGTGTCGCCACCCATTTCTTTTATAAGATCGCCGTGTGTGTGTGTGTGCGTTCGGTGTGCTCGTGCTATGGGTATGTCTTTTCCTTTATTTTTTGAATAAACTGGAAGTTCATACATACAAAAAATCGAAGTCCAAATATCTTCGGTATATGTTTTGAAAAAGCTCAGCAATTATTTCACCGTTTCTAAAAAACAAAATAAAAATAAGAAGTTTGAATTTTGAAAAATACAGTGTTCAAAAATCAGACACTTCCAACGTTTCTATAATTAAAAAACTCTAGACGTTCATATTTAATACAAAACTAGGATATTTTCGTTACTAAAATAAATAAACTAAGAAGTCCAAATTACAAAAATGGAGAAGTTCGATATAAATAAAAAAAATCAGATTTTCCTTGTTACTAAAGAATAAAAATGATGAAGTTCAAATTAAAAAAGATGAGTAGTTCGAGGTATACGGGAAACTCAAATTATTACCGTTTCTAAGAAAAATAAAACTATGAAGTTCAATTTACAAAAAAAATTTGATGCTTATTTAAGAAGGAAAATCAAAATATGACTAAGAAGTTGAAATCAAAATAACAGAGAAGGTCGAAATATATAAAAAAAACTCACATTTGTTGCAAGAAAGTTCACGTGCACCTTCATGCATGGTTTAGAATTTATATTGCGGGACGTCGATCCGACCTCCAATTACATGTTTTAAAATGGCAAAAATGACGTCTTTCATTCAATTGTGTGTAATTCGATGTACACACAAAAATGAGACAGAAATTCATAGTGAAACCAAGGAAAAGTTAAAGTACTGCAAGGAATGCATTTCAGGTGAGAATAAAAGTATAGAAAAATAAAAGCTTAAAAGGTTTGTTGAAAGAAGTTCGAGTGCTCTGTCCGGGGAAGTTCAAAAATTCTTGTGAGACAGGTTCAGCTTGTATTTCCATGTTCGATTTTTTCCGTATAAAAATCAAATACAATTCTTTACTCAAAAAAATAAAAAGGTGAAGTTCATATTGAAATAAGAGAGAAGTTCGGAGTTTATTAAAACCTAGGATTTACCTATTCAAAAAATAAAAATCACAATGCCATTTTTTGCACTTTTAAAAACAACTCATAAACGAAAAAATGGTTGCTAGAAGTTCAAGTGCTCGGTGAGGAAAAGTTCAAAAAATTCTTGTGAGACAGGTTCATCGTGTATTTAGATGTCCAAAATACACAAAAATATGTTGTTTTTCGTGTTTTAAAATAATTCTCTCAAACCAGAGAGAAGTTCAAAGTGATAATTAACAGAAGTTCACGTACTACATGGTGTGTATTTCATATATGGAAAAAAACAATAAAGTGAAACAGAGTGAAGTTCAAACAGACATGCCCCAGAAGTTCAACTACTTCACACAGTGCAAAAAACAGCACGTCAAAAACATAGTGAGGTTCAAACAGACATGCCCGTGAAGTCCAACAACTTCACGCAGTGCGTTTCCATTTGTAATGAAGGCAGAAATCATGATCTCGTCATTTCTTTAATTTACTTCAAAACGATAGGAATATCATCTGTGTAAGTTCAAGTCCTCGGTCGGAGAAAGTTAAAAAAATATTGTGAGAGAGGTTTGTACAAAAGAAATACCATTTGTGTAACACTGACGAAATGGATGAGAAAATTACAAATGAAAAATACGTCATAGAAGTTCAACGTAAAAACAACAGGAAGTTCACCTCCTACACTGAATGAATATCAGATGAAAAACTTTTAAAATCGTCGTGAGTATGAAAAAATGATCAACACGGGAAAGTTGCGTATTTACAGTAGCTTTCCATCGGCATATCACTTGCTCAATTCCGGTGAGTGGATGGAGAGCTACGAGCAGTGGATGGAGATCTACGAGCAAAAAACAGCACGTGAAAAACAGAGTGAAGTTCAGGTACACGCGCTGAGAAGTTCAGGTTCTTCACGCGGTGCATTTTCGAAGAATCTGTTTCGCGATAAAGGCAGAACGAATGATCTCGCCATTTTCGTAATTACTTGAAAATGGCTAGGAATCAGAGAAAACCATCAACATGAAAAAGTTTCGAATTTTCCGTAGCTTTTCAGCGGTATATTATTTGCCCCATTCCGATAAAGTTTGCATAAATTACGGCAGAAATACGTTTTTATCCATTTTCAAAACTGACATAAAACCGTAATGAATTAGGAGAAAAAATATATACAAAAAAGTTTAGCATTTCTTCAAGCTTTCCAACGCCATATCATTTGCTGCATTTGGACGTACGGTTAAAAAATTAGCTCAAAAATATGAACTCGGTGGAAGTTGTACCGTTTTCTAAATTACTTTTAAATTGTTCAAAATTAGAAAAAACTTTTAACATGAAAAAGTAGCGCATTTTCATAAGCTTTCCAACGCCATATTATTTGCCTCGATTGGATTAGCCGTTTAGAAATGGCATCGAAAAAACGAACTCGGCTGTTCGGTTTGCGAAATTCTATGATTTTCCAAATTACTCTTTAACCATAGGGAATTAGAGAAAACTTTCAACATATGGAAGGAGTGGTTTTGCCGCAGCTTTCCAACGCCATATTATTTGCCTCATTCCGATAAACGGTTTAAAAATGTGATCGAAAATACGATTCATGTTTTTTGTATAAAGAAAAAACGGTTTTCAAAACTGCTCTTAAACCGCTTACATTTTGCCAAAAATTTAACTTGGGTCATGATAGTGATGTTCATAGCTTTCCAACGGTATATCGCAAGCCCCATTTGGACACCTTTTAGCTGAAGTTCAACCTAGTACTCAGGGAAGGTCATGCGCGTTATTCGGGAAGTTCATGTTGTGATCTGAATATTATTCTGATCCCGTGATCAGAATAGTATTTATGTATATATATATATATATGATACTAGTGTATAATACTACCTTTAATTATAGTGCATAGTATAATAGAGTATTATCATAGATGATCATATTTATTGCCATGCATGACACAAATTAGCATCGCATTTAACATGATACAATATCTACCTATATGTTACTCTAACCCTATGTATCTTATTTAATTCTTTGCCACATCAGCATACTTTCTATTTTCGAGTGCATGATGTCAGCTATGATACCACCACTATGGCCAGCCTTATAGTGAGGAGTATCATATACTATAGTATCATTCATATGATACTAGTGTATGATACTACGTATGTACCTTCATAGTGCATATAGTAATATAGAGTAGTATCATAGATGACCATATTTATGGCCATGCATGACACAAAGTAGTATAGCATATTTATTATGTTACGGTATCTACCTATGTTACTTCTTTCCCACATCATCATATTTTCTATTCCCGAGTGCATGATACCGGCTATGATACCCCCACTATGGCCATCCTAAGTCTCGTCGTAATGGGAGTACCATAACCGGTATCATGCATGCAAACTAGACTTTTTGGATGATGTAGTGGCACACAGTTAAATGTGGAAAGAGAGGGTGTGGTATCATATCATAATACCGTATCATATTAAATGTTGTACTACTTTGTGTCATGCATGGCAATTAATAAGGCAACCTAAGATACTAATTTATGATACTATGCACGCATTACGGAGGTAGTATCATATACTATAGTATCATATGCATGCTATTAGTATATGATAAGGCTGGTTGTAAGACTACCCACGGTGGGGGGTAACATAGGTGGTAAAATCACACATCTCTAGGAAAAATAGATGATGTGGTAAGTAATTAATGAGAAAAGAGAGTCATGTGGTAACATAGTTAGTTACTGTAACATCACACATACCAAGACAAGATGAGTTTACAACCTAATAAATGAAGTGTTGCATGACACCACACATATATTACTCCCCACTATAGAGGTAGTAACATAGACTAGTAACATATGCATGTTACTAGTCTAAGTTACTATACCCATTGTGACTAGTCTAAGGCCCCTCCCAATGCTCCACCTTGTAGTACAGGTGCTAAGGCTGCCATGTAGGCAAAAAATCTGATGTGGCAAGGTAATTAAGAGGAGAGAGATGAGTGTGGTGACCCTAGGAAGAAACAATGCCAAGCACGAGAACCTAGGCAAAACACTTAAATGGAAGAATCCCACCAATGCATGAAGAACTTTAGTTGCAAAATCATTAAATGGAGGATACTTAGCACCAACAAGTTAAGCACCTATGCATTGGGGTCTTTAGGTTGCTAAAGTATTTAATATGCTTAGCACCTCATGTAAGCACCAATGCATTGGAAGCAGCCTAATGGAGAGTATCATATACTAGTATCATGCATATGATATACTACCTCTGTAATGCGTGCATAGTATCATAAGTTAGTATCATGTAGTATTTTATTTATTGTCATGCGCATGACACATAGTAGCATAACATTTATTATGATACGTTATCATGATATGATACTTAACCCTCTCTTTCTCCATTTAATTCTATGGCAGCTTATCAAAATTGCCTAGTTGGCATGCATGATACTAGCTACAATACTCCCTTTATGATCAGCCTAGCAAAGAAGGTGTGCAAATCATCTGTGCGTCGCTTTGCGAGTTTTTATCCATTTGTTCAAGAAGCGGGGAGAAGTTTCAAACATTTCGGCCGCGAGGTGCTGCCACTAGCGTAGGCCTAGTTGGTATTTTAATCACAGGAAATTTAGATGGAGTTCGGACATCATCAAAATTGATGTGTGCCCGTGGCGTGCTCTCACGGCCCCGTGGAAAAAAATTGGTAAAGTTTGGCACAAGTTTTGATGATCGCTCCTTCCAAACCAGAGCATCTCACATATAGGATCATGGTTTCCAAATGGAGACATGTCAATTCAAACTCCAGTGGCCGGTGACTTCATCGTTTGGCCTCATAAAAATTTGGTACGCAATCACCATTATACCACGGGTTTGATTTTCTGGTGCATTTCAGGTATCGTTAGCTATATTTAAGACATTTTTTGAGTTTAACATGCATTCTGTGCATAAAAATAAAATTACAACCAGAACTGCATGTGCTGTCGAAAGGGGTGAGGGTCGTCGTTCGATCAAGGAGCATCCAACAGTGTAAACGTACAATCCGTGGGGTTTGGGTTCTGGCCAATGAGAATGCACGACTCAGATCGCGCGCGTGCCAGGGAGCATCAGCCACGATTTGGTAGGCACACGGCTTTTGTGAGTGAACCATGTGCTATTTGAAAACATTTGCATGAACCGGAACTGCTTGTGCTGTTGAAAGGGATGATGATCGTTGTTCGATCAAGCAGCATCCAACGGTGCAGACGTACGATCCGTAGGGATTGGGTTCTGGCCAATCAGAAATCACGACTCAGATCATGGGCAGGGTTTGGTTGGCACACGGCTTTCATCAACGAACCGTGTGCTATTCGCAAACCAGATTGCATATTTTTGTTCACACATACTTTAGTGAGATCAATTGATTGTGCTACCTCTATGATATAATAATAATAATAAATAGTTCATATTCATTGCCTGAGCTGACAGCATATCAAGGTCAACATATTAACTGTTCTTACATCAATAGAAAACCGAGCATAACTGACAAATTCAGTACATGCAACAGTTCCAAATTGAATGAATTAAGTTGCAGGGTAGGCATCAATACTAGTCTTACGGCTTAATTCCCATGTACATGGGGGAACTGGGATCATTACATTGACCCCAAATGAACTTGGGTTTTTTGATGATTTTACGCTACTCTGTTACACAGGTGTGTGATCCCTTGGCTGGCAACTCGGCAAATTCATCGTACTTGTCCTCATCGGCAACATCCTCGACACCCAGTACCCTCTTGTTCCCATGCATCACTACATGACAGTTCTTATGCAAGGGGTCTTTCGCAAAGAAAATCTGGGTAGCATTGCTGGCAAGAATGAACGGGTCCACGTGATATTCCACTGTTGTCCTGTTAACACAGGTCTTCATGTAATCATCAACCTTTACATGACCAAGAAGGAATCCATGCACACCTGAATAATGCCACTTTAACTTTCACATAGTCAAGCTCCCAAATCTCTTTGATAGTTCCATAGTATACCCTTTTATTAGCTTCATCTACAGTCATGCATTCTATTCGAACAACGTTGTTCTTATATGAGGTCTCCTGATCACGTTCCTCAGTGTAGAACGTGTATCCATTTATGTCATTTGCTTGGTATGTCAACACTGTAGGTGATGGCTTTTGTGACAACCATGTAGCAATGTCATCGATGGATCCTTGTGCCAAACGATTCTTCAGCCATTCGAAGTTCTTAGTGTGCTCCTTCATCTCCACATCTGATGAAGGCACCATTGCTAAGAAGCTTTGGCGTATCTTCGCCAAGTGTTCTGATACGTCCATTTTGCATCATGCTTTTATATCAATATTTATTGCATTATGGGCTGTTATTTCACATTATGTCACAATACTTATGGCTATTCTCTCTTATTTTACAAGGTTTACATAAGGAGGGAGAATGCCGGCAGCTGGAATTTTGGGCTGGAAAAGGAGCAAATATTAGAGACCTATTCTGCACAACTCCAAAAGTCCTGAAACTCCACGGAACACCTTATAATAAACAATGAAAAATCCTCACCAAAGATGAAGACTAGGGGACCACACCCTTCTCACGAGGGTGGGGGGCGCCCCCCCTAGGGCGCGCCCCCCTACCTCGTGGGCCCCCTGGTGGCTCTCCGATGACCATCTTCTCCTATATGAAGTCTTTCGTTGAGAAAAAAAATAAGAAGCAACCTTTCGGGACGAAACTCCGCCGCCACGAGGCGGAACCTTGGCGGATCCAATCTAGAGCTCCGGTAGAGCTGTTCTGCTGGGGAAACTTCCCTCCTGGAGGGGGAAATCATTGCCATCGTCATCACCAACGCTCCTCTCATCGGGAGAGGGCAATCTCCATCAACATCTTCATCAGCACCATCTCATCTCAAAACCCTAGTTCATCTCTTGTCTCCAAGTCCGGAATTGGTGCTAGTAGGTTGCTAGTAGTGTTAATTACTCCTTGTAGTTGATGCTAGTTGGTTTAATTGGTGGAAGATCTTATGTTCAGATCCTATATGCATATTAATACCCCTCTGATTATGAACATGTTTATGCTTTGTGATTAGTTACGTTTGTTCCTGAGGACAAGGGAGAAGTCTTGCTATTAGTAGTCATGTGAATTTGGCATCCATTTGATATTTTGATGAGATGTATGTTGTCTAGCTTCTAGTGGTGTTATGTGAACGTCGACTACATAACACTTCACCATTATTTGGGCCTAGAGGAAGGCATTGGGAAGTAATAAGTAGATGATGGGTTGCTAGAGTGACAAAAGCTTAAACCCTAGTTTATGCATTGCTTCGTAAGGGGCTGATTTGGATCCATATGTTCCATGCTATGGTTAGGTTTACCTTAATACTTTTGTTGTAGTTGCGGATGCTTGCAATAGAGGTTAATCATAAGTGGGATGCTTGTTCAAGTAAGAACAACACCCAAGCACCGGTCCACCCACATGTCAAATTATCAAAGTACCGAACGCGAATCATATGAACATGATGAAAACTAGCTTGACGATATTCCCATGTGTCATCGGGAGCGCTTTTCCTTATATAAGAGTTTGTCCAGGCTTGTCCTTTGCTACAAAAAGGATTGGGCCACCTTGCTGCACTTTATTTACTATTTTTATTTGTTGCTCGTTACAAATTATCTCATCACAAAACTATCTATTACCACTTATTTCAGTACTTGCAGAGAATACTTTGCTGAAAACCGTTTATCATTTCCTTCTGCTCCTCATTGGGTTTGACACTCTTACTTATCGAAAGGACTACGATAGATGCCCTATACTGGTGGGTCATCAAGACTCTTTTCTGGCGCCGTTGCTGGGGAGTGAAGCGCCTTTGGTAGGTGGAATTTGGTAAGGAAAAATTTATATAGTGTGCTGAAATTTACTGTCACTTGTTATATGGAAAGTAATCCTCTGAGAGGCTTGTTCGGGGTATCTTCACCCCGACCAGTAGAGCAAAGAGTTGCTCCTCAACCTATTGAACCTATTGAAAATGAAATTTCTTATGAGTATCCTTCAAGTATAATAGAAAAACTGCTAGCTAATCCTTTTACAGGAGATGGAACAAAGCATCCTGATGAACACCTAATATATGTGGATGATGGTTGTGGATTATTTAAGCTTGCAGGTATTCCCGATGATGTTTCTAAGAAGAAGGTCTTCCCTTTATCTTTGAAGGGAGACGCATTGACATGGTATAGGCTATGTGATGATATGGGATCATGGAACTATAGAAGATTGAAATTGGAATTTCATCAAAAGTATTACCCTATGCATCTTGTTCATCGTGATCGCAATTATATATATAATTTTTGGCCTCGCGAAGGAGAAAGCATCACTCAAGCTTGGGAGAGGCTTAAATCAATGTTATATTCATGCCCCAATCATGGGCTTCCAAGAGAAACAATTATTCAAAAAAATTATGCTCAGCTTTCTGATAACAATCGCACCATGCTTGATACTTCTTGTGCTGGCTCTTTTATGATGAAGACTATTGAGTTCAAATGGGATTTATTAGATAGAATTAAATGCAACTCTGAAGATTGGGACCTCGACAATGGTAAGGAGTCAGGTATGACACCTAAGTTTGATTGTGTTAAATCTTTTATGGATACCGATATTTTCTGTAAGTTCAGCACTAAATATGGACTTGATTCTGAGATAGTAGCTTCTTTCTGTGAATCTTTTGCTACTTATGTTGATCTCCCTAAGGAGAAGTGGTTTAAATATCATCCTCCCATAGAAGTAAAAGTAGCTACACCTATTAAATTTGAAGAAAAGACTGTCACTTATAATGATCCTATTGTTCCTACTTGTTATGTTGAGAAACCACCTTTCCCTGTTAGGATAAAGGATCATGCTAAAGCTTCAACTGTGGTTCGTAAAAGCAATATTAAAACATATACACCTCTAGAGCAAGTTAAAGTTGAACCTAATATTGCTATTGTTAAAGAGCTCTTGTCTGATAATATTGATGGGCATGTTATGCAGTTCTGCGATGAAACTGCTAGAATTGCTAAACCTTGTGCTAAAGATAAACATAGACCTGTGTAGGCGTGCCTGTTATTTCTGTTAAAATAGGATATCATTGTTATCATGGCTTATGTGATATGGGTGCTAGTGCTAGTGTTATACCTTATGACTTGTATAAAGAAATCAAGCATGAAATTGCACCTACTGAGTTAGAAGATATTGATGTCACAATTAAACTTGCTAATAGAGATACTATTTTAGCAATGGGAATTGTTAGAGATGTTGAAGTCTTGTGCGGGAAAACTAAATATCCTGCTGATTTTCTTGTTCTTAGTTCTCCACAAGATAGCTTTTGTCCCATTATATTTGGTAGACCCTTCTTGAATACAGTTAATGCTAGGATAGACTGTAAAAAGAATGTTGTTACTATTTGGTTGGATGGTATGACTCATGAGTTTAATTTCTCTAAATTTAGTAAACAACACCGTGAAGAAGAATTGCCTAGTAAGGATGAAATTATTGGTCTTGCTTCTATTGCCGTACCTCCTAATGATCCTTTAGAACAATATTTGCTAGAGCATGAGAATGATATGTTTATGAATGAAAGAAGGGAAATAGATGAAGTATTCCTGAGGGAGTCCTGGATTAGGGGGTCTCCGGACAGCCAGACTATATCCTTTGGCCGGACTGTTAGACTATGAAGATACAAGATTGAAGACTTCGTCTCGTGTCCGAATGGGACTCTACTTGGCGTGGAAGGCAAGCTAGGCAATACGGATATGTATATTTCCTCCTTTGTAACCGACCTTGTGTAACCCTAGCCCTTTCCGGTGTCTATATAAACCGGTGGGTTTAAGTCCATAGGACAACATACAATCATACCATAGGCTAGCTTCTAGGGTTTAGCCTCTCCGGTCTCGTGGTAGATCAACTCTTGTAATACTCATATCATCAAGAATAAATCAAGAAGGACGTAGGGTTTTACCTCCATCAAGAGGGCCCGAACCTGGGTAAAACAGCATGTTCCCTGCCTCATGTTACCATCCGCCTTAGACGCACAGTTCGGGACCCCCTACCCGAGATCCGCCGGTTTTGACACCGACATTGGTGCTTTCATTGAGAGTTCCTCTGTGTCGTCGCCGTTAGGCTTGATGGCTCCTACGATCATCGATAGCGATGCGGTCCAGGGTGAGACTTTTCTCCCCGGACAGATCTTTGTGTTCGGCGGCTTCGCACTACGGGCCAACTCACTTGGCCATCTGGAGCAGATCGAAAGTTACGTCCCTGGCCACTAGGTCAGGTTTGGAAGCTTAAACTACACGGCCGACATCCGCGGAGACTTGATCTTCGACGGATTCGAGCCCTTGCCTTGAGCACCGCGCGGTTACGATGAGTACGATTTAGCTCTACCATCGGACCGCATTCAGGAGATCGCGCCGGCAGCCGCTCCGACCCTCAATTCGGAGCCAGTTTCGCCATCCATGGACGGGTGGATGGACCCCGTCACAGAGGTTGTACCCTCAGCGGCAATCGAGCCGAATATCAACCTTACCCTTCACGAGAGCTGTGTTGCCAAACTACCGGATCCTTCTCTGGCCACGGACTCCGAACCGCCTGCGCCCGTGCCCATCGAATCCGATTGGGCGCCGATCATGGAGTTTACCTCCGCGGAATCTTCCAGCACTCGCCCTTCGGCGACATACTGAACTCATTAAGGTATCTCTCCTTGTCAGGAGAATCCTGGCCAAACTACGTCTGGCAGGATTGGGATGCGGATGATGAAGAAATTCGCCGCCCACCCACCACCCACTTAGTAGCCACTGTCGATGACTTAACTGACACGCTCGACTTCGACTCCAAAGACATCGACGGTATGGACGATGATGCAGGAGTCGAAGAGGAACCACTGCTCACAGGGCACTGGACGCCCACTTCATCACATGACGTATACATGGTGGACAGACCCAAAGAAAATAACGACGAGGAACGGAAGGACGTAGCGACGGGTGGTTCCCTTGAGCAGCAGTCAAAGCGGCGGCGTAAACGCCGCCCCAAATCCCGGCCCAGCAGAAATAACGATCACACAGACCCAATGTTAGAGCAGGGTGAACCATTGCCCGACCACGGTATCACGGAAAATCAAGCCGAACAACCCAACCCCGTCGAAGATAACAGTCTGGACGACATCACACCGAACAGGCGCCAGGAGCAACATAATGCCCACCAAAGGCTTGTTGCCACGGCGAGGAGTCTGAAAAAACAGAAGCAAAGGCTCAAGGCTGCACAAGACACACTCAAAATCAAATGGAGTGAAGTACTCAACACATCAGCGAAGTACGACAGTAATCGCCACACCAAGAGCTACCCGAAGCGGAAGTTGCTACCGGAATTCAATGAGGAGGCCTTAGATCCCCCGCAACCAAAAATTGAAATGGCCATCCGGCCGGATAGACGACCTCACGGCCAACATAAAGCGGCGAACAACGCCGCACATAAGCCAATACGCGACCCACGCGAGGGCTTGCATCAAAAGGACGGCGCAACCAGATCCTTTTATGGACCAGGCAAGCGTGCTCCAGCATACGATGCAACACAACAAACATCCGAACACCATGGTACACCCAGATACAGGGGTGCCGCACACCCCCTATGTTTCACCGATGAGGTGCTGGACCATGAATTTCCAAAGGGATTCAAACCCGTAAACATAGAGGCATACGATGGAACAACAGACCCTAGGGTCTGGATTGAGGACTATATCCTCCATATCCATATGGCCCGAGGAGATGATCTCCACGCCATCAAGTATTTACCCCTCAAGCTCAAAGGGCCAGCTCGGCACTGGCTTAAAAGCCTCCCCGAAAGCTCCATTGGAAGCTGGGAAGAGCTCGAAGACGCCTTTCGGGCAAATTTTCAAGGGACATATGTCCGACCACCGGATGCAGACGATTTAAATCATATAACTCAACAGCCCGGGGAGTCAGCCTGAAAGCTTTGGAACAGGTTTCTTACTAAAAAGAACCAAATAGTCGACTGTCCGGATGTTGAAGCCTTGGCAGCCTTTAAGCACAACATCCGAGACGAATGGCTTGCCAGGCACCTCGGCCAAGAAAAGTCAAGAACAATGGCAGCATTAACAAGCCTCATGACCCGCTTTTGCACGGGCGAGGACAGCTGGTTAGTCCGGTGCAGCACCAGCGACCCAAGTACATCCGAAGTTAGAGATGGAAATGGGAAATCACGACGCAGCAAAAATAATAAGCGCCGGAATAAAGAAGACAACCCAAAGAGCACGATGGTAAACACCGGGTTCAGAAGCTCTCGGCTAGGTCAGCAAAAGCCGCCCTCTAAAGGCGCCAGAGATGAACTGTCCAGCTTAAACAAAATTCTGGACCAAATATGTCAGATCCATAGCACCCCTGATAAACCTACAAATCATACCCACAGAGAATGTTGGGTCTTCAAACAGTCCGGCAAGCTCAACGCCGAACATAAGGGGCAGGATACACCAAGCGAAGATGATGATGAGCCTCGCAAGCAAAACACTAGGGAACAGAAGAAATTTCCACCAGAGGTCAAAACAGTAAACGTGTTACACGTGATAAAGGGGAGAAGCAAAGCAGCACTCCCAGACAAACATGCCCAAGGGCCTATCACCGCGGAGTTCTGCCACTGGCCATCTCAACCGATCACCTTTGACCATCAGGATTACTCAGCAAGTATCCGGAATGCAGGGAGGGCTGCCTTGGTATTAGATCCAATAATTGACGGATACCACTTCACACGAGTCCTGATGGACGGCGGTAGCAGCTTAAACCTAATATATCAGGACACAATCCGCAAAATGGGGATAGACCCAACGAAAATTTGCCACAACAACACTACCTTTAGAGGAGTAAAGCCAGGCCCAGGGGCTCATTGCACGGGCTCCCTGCTACTAGAGGTTATATTCGGCTTCCCTGATAACTTCTATAGAGAAAATTTAACCTTCAACATTGCTCCGTTCCAAAGCGGCTATCAAGCACTACTTGGACGCGAAGCTTTCGCTCGCTTTAATTCAATACCGCATTACGCTTACCTCACACTTAAGATGCCTGGTCCACGTGGCATCATTACAGTAAATGGAAATATTGAGAGATCCCCGCGCACCGAAGAGAGTGCGGCTACCTTGGCAGCCGCACACTAAAACAGCCTCACCAACTAAAGCATTCGATAGGTCGTCAATACCACGGACACGGTTAGACGAGTCCGGCGCAGCTATATGAAATTCATACAGGTTTGATGACCACACCCCTGTTACAAATACAAGGGGCTCAACGCGCGTAGACAAGTGGCAATTTTTACTCATCTTGAACTGTAGATGGTTTCTTTAAACCCACCTTTTTGCACGACAACTTTTCACCTAAGTTCCTCTCTTTTACAGATGACAATCATGCTACACCCGTCCAGGATACGACACAATGGAGACACAGGCGCAGACGTGCAGCAGGGACCCGTTCCAAGGATTCTTTTTAGATTAAGACCCTGCGTCAACCTTTCTTACTGTCTCTTGTTGATACACATCCCTCGGATTCTCAGTACAATTGAGAAGGTGCTGACGTCTTGGCATATGGCCACGTCAAAACAACGCACGTACCTGGACACTAGGGGCTTCTTACAAAGGGCACTGTTTAGGCCCGGTTTACACCATAAAGACTGAATACCTTAGGGAGTGTTCGGCGTCGCGAGTTTGGCCTTATATGCATCAGCTCCGAATCATGTCTTGGGTCAAATGTTGGATTTGCCCGGCTCCTGTGTTTTGCTGCCTTACGTTCCGCTCTATCGGCTAAGGCGGCACCAGGAGAACTACTGCGATTGTGCCCTGGTTCATCCGGACGAGCACCTCAGTAGAGAAAGCCGAAAACTGACTGTCATGATATAGCGCGAGACTGGTCAACCACTCGATGACCTATCGGAATCCTAGAATTCCTCCGCCTTAACGAAGGGCCGTTTCCCGGCTGGGCATGTACGCACCCCGAACTCGGGTGAGTGCGGCGCCACCAGGGGCTATATAGTAGCCCCACTGTCAAACTCCTACGGCTAAGTGAAAGTGTTAAAGAATTATAGTCCAGTTACCTAGTTCGTTGCGCTCTCACCTCCTTAGTAGGACCAAGACGTTGGATTAAGTGTGAATACGCGTCTTCTGCGAACACCCCCGCATTATATGCGTGGGGGCTGAAGCTGACAACTACAATCTTTCAGGTTATATACATGTATACATAAAACGGCCGCACAGGAGGCATCACAATACTTTCGGGCAAAAGTATAAATACATGTCACTCAAACATAATATTCTTCGAGCACTGGGCCTCTATCAAATGAGCACCCTCAAGAACTTCTTCAAAATAGTGCTCGACAGCCACTCGGCCTATGACCGAACCCTGCGCCGCAACAGTGGTAGCATCCATTTCCGCCCAGTATGCTTTGACACGGGCAAGGTCCATTCGCGAGCCTTCTATGCACGCCGACCTCTTCATCACATTGATGCGAGGCACCGCACCAAGAAACTGTTGCACTAAGCTGAAATAGTTGTCCGGCTTTGGTTTTTCCGGCCACAGATGATCTACGACGGACCTCATGGCAAGTCCGGACAATCTATTGAGTTTGGCCCATTTGGCAAGCTGATTAGTTAGTGGAAGCGGGCGCTCTGGAACGTTAAACTGCGACCAGAATAGCTTGTCCACTTCACGATCTATTTGATCTCGGAAGTATTCGGCCGCATCGACAGCACTCGCCGTCAAATCCAGATATGCATCTGCCGAACTCCACAGCAGATCCAGAGGGGTGTACCGCGGATCTCCGAACTTCCTCCGCAGCAAAAAGGGCTTCCTAGCCACAATATCACTGGCTCCATGCAGCTCCTCCTTCTTTGCTCTCATGGCAGAGCGGGTGTCTTTGGTTGCCATCGTGGCCTTTTCGAGGTCCGTCGCCTTCGTTCGGTTTTCTTCTTCAAGGACCTGACAACGGTCGGCAGTATCTTCTAACTCTATAGCCATCTTGGCCATTTTCTCTTTGCTCTTGAAATGCGCGGCCTTCTCGGCTCTTAACTCTTCGACCGCCTTCAAAGCAGCTGCATTACTACTCCTTGGTTGTTCTTTGGCTCGGGCAAGTTCCGCCCGAAGGGTCTCCATGGTGGCAGCTCCATCTGCAGTCACAACATGTTAAAGATACTGGCATCACGCTGCTCTTACTATGTGACATTCACCAGAAAATATCAATTACCCTGTGCCTCGTCAAGCCGCTTGTTAACAAGCTCGATGTCAGCATCTGCCGCATCCAGTTGCCGCTTTAGTTTGGCAAACTCATGAGTCCGGCTAGTCACCAGAGCTTCCACCACCTGCACATAAAGGCGGTATAGTTATTACCTAGGACTAAGATCCTCTATTTGCCACCGTTCTCGGTGACAACCAGAGTCTCAGGGGCTACTATCTACATCGGGCACACCTAAAAATGTGCGGTACCATCACAAAGGTGTATCATTTTACATACCTCAAAGCCCGTTAGTAGACTCATAAAGGCGTCATGCAACCCGCTTTCGGCGGACGAAATCCTTTCCATCACCGTACCCATCAACGCACGGTGTTCTTCCGAGATGGTCGCTCGCTTCAGCAGATCCCTTAGTACGTCTGACCGCATACCAGACGACGCCGGACTCTTGTGTCTGGCCTCTTCAAGATCCGGATGTTGGGGACTTTGGGTGACTATGGGATTATCTTCTGGCCTCACCGGATCCGGAGAGGCCCTCCGTGACGACACTTCATGGTCGCCCGCTTCTTGAGCGGGGGAGTCCGGTGGAGGCGTTTCGCTCTCCATCATCTCCGGAAGAAGGTTCCCTGAAGCAAAGCTCTGTTGAGAAGGGCTAAGATCCGAACTGCAAGATAAATGCTTCGGTTATTTTCCTCGGAATTAAGGTAGAGTATCTCTACTATTAAGTAATTTTTGATCACTTATGACTCCTTAGAGGGCTGATCCCCGCATGAACTTTGTGCGGCAAAAGCACCCTCCGAGACGGGACCCTCTGGTGGAGTTTTCTTCTCCCGTTTGGAAACCTTGGTTTCTGGATCATCAGAGGTAGTCCTCTTCCTCCCCCGGGCCGAAGGAATGTCAGACTCCTTCTCTTGGCTATCCTCCCTCAGGAAGGCGCTCGTTCCCTCGGTGGGAACAGATAGCGGTGGAGGCCCGCTTTGGCCCTCTTTACTCCCCCCTTCATCTTCCTTTGCGGGCACCAGGCAAGGTGCTGGCTCAAGCATCTTTTCCAGCACCGGATTGTCCAAGCCTTCGGGAAGGGGGGTCGAACACCGGATCATCTTCGCCTTTGCTATCCAGTCCTGGTCAAAGAGCGGTCCTTCAGGATGATGTCATGATAACAGAAAGACGGTGTGTTCGGCTAGAGGGTTACTTACTTGGTCCGCGGTGCGGTTGCTGTTCAGGCCCATGTCCTCGAAGGTGTCCGGACACTCTATCTGGGGTCTGAAGAACGACTTGTACATCTCCTCGTGCGTCAGGCCGAGGAAATTCTGAATAGTGCGCGGTCCTTCTAGGTTGAATTCCCATAAACAAAGGGGCCGGCGTTTGCAAGGCTGGACTTGACGAACCAGCATGACTTGCACTACCATAACCAAACTAAAATCTCCCTCGAAGAGATCCCAGATGCGGCTCTGCAGTATGGGCACATCCTTGGCTGGACCCTAGCTCAGCCCCCTGCTGATCCATGACATCAGTTGTGGTGGAGGGCCCGAGCGAAAGGCGTGGGGGAGCTACCCACTTGGCACTTCGGGGAGCGGTGATGTAGAACCACTCCCTTTGCCATAATCCGGACACCTCTGGAAAGGAGCCTTTTGTCCATGGAGCTCCAACAATCTTGCTTATTAATGCACCTCCACACGCTGCATACTGCCCCTCGACCGTCTTCGGCTTCACATCAAAGGTCTTGAGCCACAGGCCGAAGTGAGGAGTAATGCGGAGGAAGGCCTCACATACGACAATAAATGCCGAGATGTGGAGAAAGGAATCCGGGGCTAGATCGTGGAAATCAAGCCCGTAATAGAACATCAAACCCCTTACGAAGGGATCCAGAGTGCGGCCTAGTCCTCGGAGGAAGTGGGAGATGAACATGGCGTCCTCGTTGGGTTCGGGAGAAGGGACGACCTACCCTCGGGCGGGCAGCCGATGCGAGACTTCGGCGGTCAAGTATCTTGCCTCCCTCAACTTCTTGATATCCTCTTCCGTGACGGAGGAGGGCATCCACCGGCCCTTGAGGCTGGATCCGGACATGATTGAAGGTCTGAAGCACCTGGCCTGGGCTTTGGGTGTTGGAACTCGAGGCGGGGGAAGGATTCGATTGAGCACGGGAGGAAAAAAGTAAAAACCTTGACCCTTTACAAAGAGGGTGAATATCAAGCGTCCTCCTCGTGGCCGTTTGGGACTTGCCTAAAATCTAGGAGTCCTAGGCACGGTTGGGTTACCCACGCCCGTGTTGATGAGAATCCCGTAATAAGGGGGACACGATCTCTGCTTTGACAAGACGTGTCGAAAAACTGCCTCGCGTTATGTGCGGGGCTAGTTGAAGGAAACGGTTCGAATAATCACCGGGCCATGGCATAATGTCATGTTACCAAAACAAGTCAGTAGACTAGATTTGTGGAAATATTATTCTCTCTATGGTGGTATGTGGAACTTATTTTGCAGGGTCGGACACTATCCTTGTATTCAAAATTTTTCCATGGTGTATTCGTAGGAGGAACCCGCCTTGCAATGCCGAAGACAATACTGCGCGCCGAACTCATCGTCATTGAAGCCTAGTTCAGGGGCTACTGAGGGAGTCCTGGATTAGGGGTCTCCGGACGGCCGGACTGTATCCTTTGGATGGACTGTTAGACTATGAAGATACAAGATTGAAGACTTCGTCTCGTGTCCGGATGGGACTCTACTTGGCGTGGAAGGCAAGCTAGGCAATACGGATATGTATATTTCCTCCATTGTAACCGACCTTGTGTAACCCTATCCCTTTCCGGTGTCTATATAAACCGGAGGGTTTAAGTCCATAGGACAACATACAATCATACCATAGGCTAGCTTCTAGGGTTTAGCCTCTCCGATCTCGTGGTAGATCAACTCTTGTAATACTCATATCATCAAGAATAAATCAAGCAGGATGTAGGGTTTTACCTCCATCAAGAGGGCCTGAATCTGGGTAAAACATCGTGTTCCCTGCCTCCTGTTACCATCCGCCTTAGACGCACAGTTCGGGACCCCCTACCCGATATCCGCCGGTTTTGACACCGACAATTCCTTAAACAAGAACCTATGCTGTAACACAATTTGCCTGTTGAAATCCTAGGGGATCCTCCTCCACCTAAGGGTGATCCTGTGTTTGAGCTTAAACCATTGCCTGATAATCTTAAATATGCTTATCTTGATGAAAAGAAGATATATCATGTTATTATTAGTGCTAACCTTTCAGAGCATGAAGAAGAAAGATTATTGAAAACTCTGAAGAAGCACCGTGTTGCTATTGGATATACTCTTGATGATCTTAAGGGCATTAGTCCCACTCTATGTCAACATAAAATAAATTTGGAAGCAGATGCCAAACCAGTTCGCGATCCTCAACGACGTCTGAATCCTAAAATGAAAGAAGTGGTAAGAGAAGAAATACTAAAGCTTCTAGAGGCAGGTATAATTTATCCCGTTGCTGATAGTCAGTGGGTAAGTCATGTTCATTGTGTCCCTAAGAAGGGAGGTATTACTGTTGTTCCTAATGATAAAGATGAATTGATTCCACAAAGAATTATTACCGGTTATAGGATGGTAATTGATTTCCACAAATTAAATAAGGCTACTAAGAAAGATCATTACCCCTTACCTTCAATCGATCAAATGCTAGAAAGATTATGCAAACATACACATTACTGCTTTCTAGATGGTTATTCTGGTTTCTCTCAAATACCTGTGTCGGCTAAAGATCAATCAAAGACTACTTTTACATGCCCTTTTGGTACTTTTTCTTATAGACGTATGCCTTTTGGTTTATGTAATGCACCTGCTACCTTTCAAAGATGCACGATGGCTATATCCTCTGACTTTTGTGAAAAGATTTGTGAGGCTTTCATGGACGACTTTCCATCTATGGATCTTCTTTTGATGATTGCTTGAGCAATCTTGATCGAGATTTGCAGAGATGTGGAGAAACTAATCTTGTCTTGAATTGGAAAAAGTGCCACTTTATGGTTAATGAAGGTATTGTCTTGGGGCATAAAGTTTTTGAAAGAGGTATTGAAGTTGATAAAGCCAAGGTTTATGCTATTGAAAAGATGCCATGTCCCAAGGACATCAAAGGTATAAGAAGTTTCCTTGGTCACGCCAGATTTTATAGGAGGTTCATCAAGGACTTCTCGAAAATTTCTCGGCCTCTGACTAATTTATTACAAAAAGATATATCATTTGTCTTTGATGATGATTGTGTAGAAGCATTTGAAATACTTAAGAAAACATTAGTCTCTGCACCTATTGTTCAGCCACCTGATTGGAATTTACCCTTTGAAATTATGTGTGATGCTAGTGATTATGTTGTAGGTGTTGTTCTAGGGCAAAGAGTTGATGAGAAATTAAATGTTATCCATTATGCTAGTAAGACTCTAGACAATGCTCAAAGAAATTATGCTACTACTGAAAAAGAACTTTTAGCAGTTGTATTTGCTTGTGATAAGTTCAGACCTTATATTGTTCATTCTAAAGTAACTATCCACACTGATCATGCTACTATTAAATATCTTATGAAGAAGAAAGATGCTAAACCTAGACTTATTAGATGGGTTCTCTTGCTACAAGAATTTGATTTGCATATTGTTGATAGAAAAGGAGCTGAGAACCCCGTTGCAGACAACTTATCTAGGTTAGAGAATGTTCTTGATGACCCACTACCTATTGATGATAGTTTTCCTGATGAACAATTAAATGTCATAAGTACTTCTCGTAGTACCCCTTGGTATGTTGATTATGCTAATTACATAGTTGCTAAATTTATACCACCTAGCTTCACATACCAACAAAAGAAAAAGTTCTTCTATGATTTGAGACATTACTTTTGGGATGATGCACATCTTTATAAGGAAGGAGTAGATGGTGTTATTAGACGTTGTGTACCTGAGCATGAACAGGAACTGATCATACCCAAGTGCCACTCCGAAACTTATGGAGGACACCACGCGGGAGATAGAACTGCACATAAGGTATTGCAATCCGGTTTTTATTGGCCTGCTCTCTTCAAGGATGCCCGTAAGTTTGTCCTATCTTGTGATGAATGTCAAAGAATTGGTAATATTAGTAGACGTCAAGAAATGCCTATGAACTATTCACTTGTTATTGAATCGTTTGATGTTTGGGGCTTTGATTATATCGGACCTTTTCCTACCTCTAATGGATATACACATATTTTAGTTGCTGTTGATTACGTTACTAAGTGGGTAGAAGCTATTCCAACTAGTAGTGCTGATAATAACACTTCTATTAAAATGCTTAAAGAAGTTATTTTTCCGAGGTTTGGAGTCCCTAGATATTTAATGACTGATGGTGGTTCACATTTTATTCATGATGCTTTCCGTAAAATGCTTGCTAAATATGACGTCAATCATAGAATTGCATCTCCGTATCACCCATAGTCTAGTGGTCAATTAGAATTGAGTAATAGAGAACTCAAATTAATTTTGCAAAAGACTGTCAATAGGTCTAGAAAGAATTGGTCCAAGATACTTGATGATGCATTATGGGCCTATAGAACTGCATATAAAAATCCTATGGGTATGTCTCCGTATAAAATGGTATATGGAAAAGCATGTCACTTACCTCTCGAACTAGAACATAAGGCATATTGGGCTATTAAAGAGCTCAACTATGATTTCAAACTTGCCGGTGAAAAGAGGTTATTTGATATTAGCTCACTTGATGAATGGAGAACCCAAGCTTATGAAAATGCCAAGTTGTTTAAAGAAAAGGTTAAAATATGGCATGACAAAAGGATACAAAAGCATGAGTTTAATGTAGGTGATTATGTATTGTTATACAACTCTCGTTTAAGATTTTTTGCAGGGAAACTTCTCTCTAAACGGGAAGGCCCCTATGTTATCGAGGAGGTCTATCATTCTGGTGCCATAAAAATCAACAACTTCGAAGGCACAAATCTGAAGGTGGTAAACGGTCAAAGAATCAAACATTATATCTCAGGTAATCCCATAAATGTTGAAACCAATATTATTGAAACCGTAACCCCGGAGCAATACATAAGGGACACTTTCCAGAATGTTTCAGACTCCGAAAAGGAATAGGTATGTGGTACGGTAAGTAAACCGACTCCAAAACAATTTTTAAGGCAATATTTCTCCGTTTTGGAATATTTAGAAAAATAGAAAATTAAGTAGCAGTCCGGGAAGGACACGAGGGCCTCACGAGGGTGGAGGGCGCGCCCTACCCCCCTGGGCGCGCCCCTACATCGTGAGCACCTCGTGTGCCTTCCGGACTCCGTTTTCTTGCACGATACATATTTTGGTCGGTAAAAAATCATTATATAATCTCCCGGGGGTTTGGACTTCCGTATCACGCAAAAATCTCATGTTTTTGTTTCGAGCTGTTTTTCTGACAGATCTAGATTACCATGACGTCCCCACGTGCTTCCAAGGACAAGTTCTTTGAGAAGGTCATCAACCCTTACCTCGCGGAGGTGCTGCGCCACCCTCAAACCATTGAGATGCGTGATGGGTTGCTGCACATCCGCGATGCTGAGGGACCAAAGGGAATCGAAAGCGTGGAGACGAGGCTTGAAGCAATGGAACAACAAGTTTTTAAGTGCCAGGGGATGGTGGAGCGTGGAATCAACGCTAGCCACATGATGCTCGCGGAGTTCACTAACAACTACAAGCCGGATGCCAAGAACACCGAGGAGGCCATCTTCAAGCTATATGAGAAGATCGAGCACCTCCAAGCCCAAATCTATGACCTGCAAAACCAAAACTGTGAGTATGAATATAGATTCAAAAGAACGAGTTTGGCTGCAGATTCGAGGATTCTGGAGACTAAATCATCTTTCTATGATGGTGAACCTATGCCTTGGAAGATGGATGACAAGCCCGCATCATCAACAACACCTCCACCGTCTCCTCCAACAAAGAAGAATTGAGTATCTGGGTATGGGCACTCCACTTGGCAACTGCCAAGCTTGGGGGAGTGCCCCGGTATCGTATCACCATCACTTTTATCTTTACCGTTTTCCTTAGTTCGATCTTATCACTAGTATTTTGATCTAGTAGAATAAAGTTTATGGCATGATCTAGTTGTGAGTTTTGCTTTATTATCCTTCTATGTAATCGAGTCTGTGAGCTATATAATAATGATTAGTGTTGAGTCAAAGGCTTGATTATTTTGCCATGATCCTAAGTGAATAAAAGAAAAAGAGAAAGAAATAAGAAGAAACAAAGAGATCCTATGGATCTCATGGAGAGTAATGAGCTCACATAGAAAAAGTATGATGAATAAAAGTTGTTGAGAGTTGACAAGCATAGTTTTGGTCATCGTTGAAATTAATAGGAAGTAATAAAAAAGAGAGGTCCTCACATATAGATATACTATCTTGGACATATTTTATGATTGTGAGCACTCATTAAAATATGACATGCTAAAGAGTTGACATTGGACAAGGAAGACAACGTAATGGGTTATGTTTTCTTACATCTGAGATAAATTATATTGTCTTGGATCTTCCAACATGATGAGCTTGCCTTTCCCCATCATGCTAGCCAAATTCATTGCACCAAGTAGAGATACTACTTGTGCTTCCAAATACCCTTAAACTGGTTTTGCCATGAGAGTCCACCATATCTACCTATGGATTGAATAAGATCCTTCAAGTAAGTTGTCATCGGTGCAAAGCAATAAAAATTGCTCTCTAAATATGTATGATTGATTGGTGTGGGAGAAATAAGCTTTATACGATCTTGTGATGTGGAAGTAATAAAAGCGACGGATTGCTTAATAAAGGTTCATATCACAAGGGGCAATATAAAGTGACGTTCTTTCACATTAAGATTTTGTGCATCCAACCATAAAAGCGCATGGCAACCTCTGCTTCCCTCTGCGAAGGGCATACCTTTTATCATTATCTTCTACCTTATGCAAGAGTCATGGTGATTTTCACCCTTCCTTTTTACACTTTATCCTTTGGCAAGCACAATATGTTGGAAAGATCCTAGTATATATGGCTAATTGGATGTGAGTTTTCATGAACTATTACTGTTGACATTACCCTTGAGGTAAAACATTGGGAGGCAAGACTATAAGCCCCTATCTTTCTCTGTGTCCGATTAAAACTCCACACCCATAAGTATTGCGTGAGTGTCAGCAATTGTGAAAGATTATATGATAGCTGAGTATGTGGACTTGCTGAAAAGCTCTTATACATTGACTCTTTCCTATGTTATGATAAATTGCAATTGCTTCAATGACCGAGATTGTAGTTTGTTAGTTTTCAATGAAGTTTACGATTCATACTTGATATTGTGATTGAATTCTTACTCTAGCATTAGAGATCATATGACAAAAATTATATAAGTTGCTGTTATAAGAATGATCATGATGCCCTCATGTCTGTATTTTATTTTTATCAACACCTTCATCTCTATGCATGTGGACATATTTTTCGATTTTTGGCTTTTCGCTTGAGGACAAGCGAGGTCTAAGCTTGGGGGAGTTGATACGTCCATTTTGCATCATGCTTTTATATCAATATTTATAGCATTATGGGCTGTTATTTCACATTATTTCACAATACTTATGGCTATTCTCTCTTATTTTACAAGGTTTACATAAGGAGGGAGAATGCCGGCAGCTGGAATTCTAGGCTGGAAAAGGAGCAAATATTAGAGACCTATTCTGCACAACTCCAAAAGTCCTGAAACTCCACGGAACACCTTATAATAAATAATGAAAAATCCTCGCCAAAGATGAAGACCAGGGGGCCCACACCCTTCTCACGAGCGTCCCCCCCCCCCTAGGGCGCGCCCCCCTACCTCGTGGGCCCCCTGGTGTCTCTCCGATGACCATCTTCTCTTATATGAAGTCTTTCGTTGAGAAAAAAAAAGAAGCAACCTTTCGGGACGAAACTCCGCCGCCACAAGGCGGAACCTTGGCGGATCCAATCTAGAGCTCCGGTAGAGCTGTTCTGCTGGGGAAACTTCCCTCCCGGAGGGGGAAATCATCGCCATCGTCATCACCAACGCTCCTCTCATCGGGAGAGGGCAATCTCCATCAACATCTTCATCAGCACCATCTCATCTCAAAACCCTAGTTCATCTCTTGTATCCAATTCTTGTCTCCAAGTCCGGGATTGGTGCTAGTAGGTTGCTAGTAGTGTTAATTACTCCTTGTAGTTGATGCTAGTTGGTTTAATTGGTGGAAGATCATATGTTCAGATCCTATATGCATATTAATACCCCTCTGATTATGAACATGTTTATGCTTTGTGAGTAGTTATGTTTGTTCCTGAGGACAAGGGAGAAGTCTTGCTATTAGTAGTCATGTGAATTTGGCATTCGTTCGATATTTTGATGAGATGTATGTTGTCTAGCTTCTAGTGGTGTTATGTGAACGTCGACTACATAACACTTCACCATTATTTTGGGCCTAGAGGAAGGCATTGGGAAGTAATAAGTAGATGATGGGTTGCTAGAGTGACAGAAGCTTAAACCCTAGTTTATGCGTTGCTTCGTAAGGGGCTGATTTGGATCCATATGTCTCATGCTATGGTTAGGTTTACCTTAATAATTTTGTTGTAGTTGCGGATGCTTGCAATAGAGGTTAATCATAAGTGGGATGCTTGTTCAAGTAAGAACAGCACCCAAGCACCGGTCCACCCACATGTCAAATTATCAAAGTACCGAACGCGAATCATATGAACGTGATGAAAACTAGCTTGACGATATTCCCATGTGTCCTCGGGAGTGCTTTTCCTTATATAAGAGTTTGCCCAGGCTTGTCCTTTGCTACAAAAAGGATTGGGCCACCTTGATGCACTTTATTTACTTTTGTTATTTGTTGCTCGTTACAAATTATCTCATCACAAAACTATCTGTTACCACTTATTTCAGTACTTGCAGAGAATACCTTGCTGAAAACCGTTTATCATTTCCTTCTGCTCCTCGTTGGGTTCGACACTCTTACTTATCGAAAGGACTACGATAGATCCCCTATAATTGTGGGTCATCATGTTCTTCGGCATAAGCTCTGAGAACTGGGATATTAAGCAATACAGTCAAATGGGATTTCTCTGCCAATTCTCCGGGTGCAGCCATTTGTGTGCTAGCAAGGAGTGGCTTACATTCAGGCTTCCCTCATGGCGAGAGAGGGGCAAACCTATAGGTATTTGTTTCATGTATTCGGTGCAAAACTCAACCACCACCTCCGCGGTATAACCTTGTAGGATGCTTGCTTCTGGATGGTTTTGGTTCCGACAAAAGCGCTTCAGTATTCCCATGAACCGCTCGAAGGGATACATGTTGCTAAGAAACACAGTACCACAATACTTTATCTCGTCGACAAGGTGCATAGTGAGATGGACCATGACATGAAAGAATGACGGTGGGAAAAACATCTCTAGGGTGGGCAATATTCTTGCAATATCATCTTGCATATGATCCAACTCTTCAGGATCTACAACTATCTGCCTTAGTTGGTTGAAGAAATCACAGATCTCAATGAGTGTGTTTCTTATATCTTTGTCCATCAGATTCCTGATGACCACAAGGATTTGTGTCAACATTACGTGGCAATCATGTGACTTCATGTGTCCCAACTTCATTTTACCTAAGCTCACATCCACGAGACCTTTGATGTTTGCGGAGTAGGAAGAGGGTGTCTTAACTAACAACAAATAGGTGAAGAACTGTGTTGCTTCTTTTGTACTAAAATTGTAACTCTGGTGAGCTTTGATAAATTTGCCATCATCTTCTGCTTCACTCTTGTGTTTTGATTGATCAGCAAGCATATCGAGCCATGAACCGTCACCATCCTTTCCTTTACCTTTAATCTTGAGCAGAGTACCAAGGATGCTTTCACATACATTCATCTCTATGTGCATGATATTGATGCAGTGACGTACACGTAGAATCTCCCAGTAAGGTAATTTCCAGAACACAGATTTCTTCTTAAACACTTGACCCTTGGGTGTTTGTTTCGCCGACAAAGGGTGGTTCTTGTTGGGGAACGAAGCATGAAATTTTAAAAGAAAAAATCCTATGCTCATGTAAGATCTATCTAGGAGATGCATAGCAACGACAGGGGGAGAGTGTGTACATGTACCCTCGTAGACCAAAAGCGGAAGCGTTTGACAACGTGATTGATGTAGTCGAACTTCTTCTTGTTCCGACCGATCAAGCACCGAACTTACGGCACCTCCGAGTTCTGCACACGTTCAGTTCGATGACGCCCCTCGAACTCTTGATCTAACAAAGTGTTGAGGGAGAATTTTGTCAGCACGACGGCATGGTGACGGTGATGGTTAAGTGATACGCGTAGGGCTTCGCCTAAGCACTACGACAATATGACCAGAGGCGTAAACTGTGGAGGGGGCGCCGCACACGGTTAGGAATCAATGTTGTGTGTTCTAGCGGTGCCCCCCACATATATATATAGGTGAGAGAGGGAGAGGGTCTGCAAGGGGCGCCCCAAGTAGGAGTAATCCTACTTGGGCGCCTCCTCCAAGCCAGCCTCCCCCCTTCCATATCCATTGGAGGGGGGAGGAAAGAGAGGGAGGAGGGGAAGGAAAGGGGGTGGCCGAATCCTCCCCTTTCCTTCTGCCTTCCCTTCTTTTCCTTCTCCTCCTATTCAGCCTATAGGGGGTGCACCAGCCCCTTTTGGGGCTGGTCTGTCCAACTCTTGTCCCATTAGGCCCATATAGCTTGACGGGGGTTGCCCGGAACCCCTTCCGGTGACCCGATATGTACCTGGTACCCCTAGAACACTTCTAGTGTCTGAATACTATCATCCTATAAATGAATCTTTACCTCTCGACCATTTTGAGACTCCACATAATGTCCGTGATCTCATACGGGACTCCGAACAACATTCGGTCACCAAATCACATAACTCATATAATACAAAATCGTCATCGAACATTAAGCGTGCGGACCCTACGGGTTCGAGAACTATGTAGACATGACCGAGACACCTCTCCGGTCAATAACCAACAACGGAACCTGGATGCTCATATTGGTTCCCGCATATTCTACGAAGATCTTTATCGGTCGTACCATAATGACAGCATGCGTTATTCCCTTTGTCATCGGTATGTTACTTGCCCGAGATTCGATCGTTGGTATCTTCATACCTAGTTCAATCTCATTATCGGCAAGTCACATTGCTGGCAAGGCTTATTATGATGTGCATTACCAAGAGGACCCAGAGATACCTCTCTGATACTCGGAGTGACAAATCCTAATCTCGATCTATGCCAACCCAACAAACACCTTCGTAGATACCTGTAGAGCATATTTATAATCACCCAGTTACGTTGTGATGTTTGATAGCACACAAGGTATTCCTCTGGTATTTGGGAGTTGCATAATCTCATAGTCAAAGGAATTATGTATAAGTCATGAAGAAAGCAATAGCAATAAAACTTAACAATCATTAGGCTAAGCTAAGGGATGGGTCTTGTCCATCACATCATTCTCCTAATGATGTGATCTCGTTCATCAAATGACAACACATGTCTATGGTTAGGAAATTTAACCATCTTTGATTAACGAGCTAGTCTAGTATAGGCTCACTTGGGACACTGTGTTTTGTCTATGTATCCACACATGTATCAAGTTTCCGGTTAATACAATTCTAGCATGAATAATAAACATTTATCATGACATAAAGAAATATAAATAACAACTTTATTATTGCCTCTAGGGCATATTTCCTTCAGTCCCCCACTTGCACTAGATTCAATAATCTAGTTCACATCGTCATGTGATTTAACACCAATAGTTCACATCTTTATGTGATTAGTTCACATCTCCATGTGACTAACACCCAAAGGGTTTACTAGAGTCAATAATCTAGTTCACATCGCTGTGTGATTAACACCCAAAGAGTACTAAGGTGTGATCATGTTTTGCTTGTGAGAAAAGTTTAGTAAATGGGTCTGCCACATTCAGAGTCGTATGTATTTTCCAAATTTTCTATGTCTACAATGCTCTGCATGGAGCTACTCTAGCTAATTTCTCCCACTTTAAATATGTATCCAGATTGAGACTCAGAGTCATCCGGATCGGTGTAAAAGCTTGCATCAACGTAACTCTTTACGACAAACTCTTTATCACCTCTGTAACCGAGAAATATTTCCTTAGTCCTCTTAGGTAACTAAGGATAACTTTGACCGCTGTCCAGTGATCCACTCCTAGATCACTATCGTATCACCTTGAGAAACTCATGGAAAGGTACACAATAGGTCTGGTACACAGTATAGCATACTTTATAGAACCTATGGCTGAGGCATAGGGAATGACTTTCATTCTCTTTCTATTTTCTGTCATGGTTGGGTTTTGAGTCTTACTCAACTTCACACCTTACAATACAGGCAAGAACTCCTTTTTGACTGATCCATTTTGAACTTCTTCAAAATCTTGTCATGGTATGTGCTTTGTGAAAGTCCTATTAAGCGTCTTGACCTATCCCTATAGATCTTGGTGCCCAATATATAAGTAGTTTCACGGAGGTCTTTCATTGAAAAACTCTTACTCAAGTATCCATTTATGCTATCCAGAAATTCTATATCATTTCCAATCAACAATATGTCATCCACATATAATATTAGAAATGCTACAGAGCTCCCACTCACTTTCTTGTAAATACAGGCTTCACCATAAGTCTGTATAAAACCATATGCTTTGATCACCTTATCAAAGCGTATATTCCAACTCTGAAATGCTTGCACCAGTCCATAGATGGATCGCTGGAGTATGCACACTTTGTTAGCACCTTTAGGATTGACAAAACCTTTTGGTTGCATCATATACAACTCTTCTTTAAGAAATCCATTCAGGAATGCAGTTCTGATATCCATTTGCCAGACTTCATAAAATGTGGCAAATGCTAACATGATTCGGATAGACTTAAGCATCGCTATGAGTGAGAAAATCTCATCGTAGTAAACTCCTTGAACTTGTCAAAAACCTTTTGCGACAATTCGAGCTTTGTAGATAGTAACACTATCATCAGTGTCTGTCTTCCTCTGGAAGACCCATTCATTCTCAATGGCTTATCGATCATTGAGCAAGTCCACCAAAGTCCATACTTTGTTCTCATGCATGGATCCTATCTCAGATTTCATGGCCTCAAGCCCATCTGTCAGGATCTGGGATCATCAGAGCTTCTTCATAGTTCATAGGTTCGCCATGGTCTAATAACATGACTTCCACGACAGGATTACCGTACCACTCTGGTGCGGAACATGCTCTGTTCGACCTACGAGTTCCAGCAGTAACTTGATCCGAAGTTTCATGATCATTATCATTAGCTTCATCTCTAGTTGGTGTAGGCATCACAGGAATGGATTTCACTGATGTGCTACTTTCCAATTCGAGAGAAGGTACAATACCTCATCAAGTTCTACTTTCCTCCCACTCACTTCTTTCGGGAGATACTCCTTCTCTAGAAAGGATCCATTCTTAGCAACAAAGATCTTGCCTTCGGATTTGTGGTAGAAGGTGTACCCAACAGTTTCTTTTTGGCTATCCTATGAAGACACACTTCTCCGATTTGGGTTTGAGCTTTATCAGGCTGAAACTTTTTCATATAAGCATCGCAACCCCAAACTTTAAGAAACAATAGCTTAGGTTTCTTGCCAAACCATAGTTCATACGGTGTCATCTCAACGGGTTTAGATGGTGCCCTATTTAACATGAATGCAGCTGTCTCTAATGCGTAACCCCAAAACGATAGTGGTAAATCGGTAAGAGACATCATAGATCGCACCATATCCAATAAAGTACGGTTACGACGTTCGGACACACCATTACGCTATGGTGTTCTAGGTGGCTTGAGTTGTGAAACTATTCCATATTGTTTTAAATGAAGGCCAAACTCATAACTCAAATATTCGCCTCCGCGATCAGATCGTAGAAACTTTATTTTCTTGTTATGATGATTCTCCACTTCACTATGAAATTCTTTGAACTTTTCAATTGTTTCAGACTTGTGTTTCATTAAGTAGATATACCAATATCTCCTCAAATCATATGTGAAGGTTAGAAAATAATGATACCCGCCGCGAGCCTCAACACTCATCGGACCGCATACATCGGTATGTATTACTTCCAATAAGTCAGTGGCTCGCTCCATTGTTCCGTAAAACAGAGTCTTAGTCATCTTGCCCATGATGCATGGTTCGCAAGTATCAAATGATTTGTAATCAAGTGATTCCAAAATCCCATCTGCATGGAGTTTCTTCATGTGCTTTACACCAATATGACCTAAACGGCAGTGCCACAAATATGTTGCACTATCATTATCAACTTTGCATCTTTTGGCATCAATATTATGAATATGTGTATCACTACGATCGAGGTCCAATAAACCATTGACCTCGGGTGTATGACCATATAAGGTTTGATTCATTTAAATAGAACAACAATTATTCTCTAACTTAAATGAATAACCAATAAACATGATCTTATCATATTCATGCTCAACGCAAACACCAAATAACATTTATTTCTGGTTCAACACTAATCCCGAAGGTAGAGGGAGTGTGCGATGGTGATCGTATCAACCTTGGAATCACTTCCAACACACATCGTCACTTCGCTCTTAACTAGCCTATGTTAATTCTGCAACTCCTGTTTTGAGTTACTAATCTTAGCAACTAAACCGGTATCAATTACCTAGGGGCTACTATGAACCTGTATATCAAATATACCTTTGTTCACTTTGCTATCCTTCTTATCTCCCAAGTATTTGGGGTAGTTCCGCTTCCAGTGACCATTCCATTTGCAGTAGAAGCACTCAGCTCGGGATTAGGTCTAGCTTTGGGCTTCTTCACGGGAGTGGCAACTTGCTTGCCATTCTTTTTTGAAGTTCCCCTTCTTCCCCTTGCCCTTTTTCTTGAAACTAGTGGTCTTGTTAACCATCAACACTTGATGCTATTTTATTGATTTCTACCTTCGCTGATTTTAGCATCGCGAAGAGCTTGGGAATCATTTTCATCATCCCTTGCATATTATAGTTCATCATGAAGTTCTAGTAACTTGGTGATAGTGACTAGAGAACTCTGCCAATCACTATATTATCTGGAATATTAACTCCCACTTGATTCAAGCGATTGTAGTACCCAGACATTCTGAGCACATGCTCACTAGCTGAGCTATTCTCCTCCATCTTGTAGGCAAAGTACTTGTCATAGGTCTTATACCTCTTAACACGGGCATGAGTCTGAAATATCATTTTCAGCTCTTGAAACATCTCATATGCTCCATGGCGTTCAAAACATTTTTGAAGTCCCGGTTCTAAGCCGTAAAGCATGGTGCACTGAACTATCAAGTAGTCATCATACCGAGCTTGTCAAACGTTCATAACGTCTGCATCTGCTCCTGCAATAGGTCTGTCACCTAGCGGTGCATCAAGGACATAATTCTTGTATGCAGCAATGAGGATAATCCTCAGATCACGGAGCCAGTACGCATCATTGCTACTATCATCTTTCAACATAGTTTTTCTCTAGGAACATATCAAAAATAAAACAGGGGAGCTATACGCGAGCTATTGATCTACAACATAGATATGCAAATACTATCAGGACTAAGTTCATGATAAATTAAGTACAATTAATCAAATTACTTAAGAACTCTCACTTAGATAGACACCCCTCGAGTCATCTAAATGATACGTGATCCAAATCAACTAAACCATGTCCAATCATCACGTGAGATGGAGTAGTCACCAATGGTGAACATCTCTATGTTGATCATATCTACTATATGATTCATGTTCGGCCTTTTGGTCTCCAGTGTTCCGAGGCCATGTTTGTACATGCTAGGCTCGTCAAGTATAACCCGAGTATTCCGCATGTGCAAAACTGTCTTGCACCTATTGTATGTGAACATAGAGCCTATCACACCCGATCATCATGTGGTGTCTCAGCAGGAAGAACTGTCGCAACGGTGCATACTCAAGGAGAACACTTATACCTTCAAATTTTAGTGAGGGATCATCTTATATTGCTACCGCCGTACTAAGCAAAATAAGATGCATCAAAGATAAACATCACATGCAATCAAAATATGTGACATGATATGGCCATCATCATTTAGTGCCTTTGATCTCCATCTCCAAAGCATCGTCATGATTTCCATCGTCAGCGGCTTGACACCTTGATCTCCATCGTAGCATTGTGGTTGTCTCACCAACTATTGCTTCTACAACTATCGCTAACGCATACTGATAAAGTAAAGCAATTACATGGTGTTTGGATTTCATACAATAAAGCGACAACCATAAGGCTCCTGCCAATTGCCGACAACTTTTAAAAAACATGATCATCTCATACAATAACGTATATCACATCATGTCTTGACCATATCACATAACAGCAAGCCCTGCAAAAACAAGTTAGACGTCCTCTACTTTGTTGTTGCAAGTTTTACGTGGTTGCCACGGGCTTCTAGTAAGAACCATTCTTACCTACGCATCAAAACCACAACGATTTTTCATCAAGTGTGCTGTTTTAACCTTCAACAAGGACCGGTCGTAGTCAAATTTGATTCAACTAAAGTTGGAGAAACAGACACCCGCCAGTCACCTTTATTCAAAACAAGTTGCATGTCTGTCGGTGGAACCGGTCTCATGAACATGGTCATTTAAGGTTGTTCCGGGCCACTTCATCCAACAATACCGTCGAATCAAAATAAGATGTTGGTGGTAAGCAGTATGGCTATGATCGCCCACAACTCTTTGTGTTCTACTCGTGCATATCCTCTACGCATGGACCTGGATCGGATGCCACTGTTGGGGAACATAGCATGCAATTTCAAAAAAAATCCTATGCTCACGTAAGATCTATCTAGGAGATGCATAGCAATGAGAGGGGAGAGTGTGTCCACGTACCCTCGTAGACCGAAACTGGAAGCGTTTGACAACACGGTTGATGTAGTTGAACTTCTTCTCGTTCCGACCGATCAAGGACCGAACGTACGGCACCTCTGAGTTATGCACACGTTCAGCTCGATGACATCCCTCGAACTCTCCAGCAAAGTGTCGAGGGAAAGTTTTGTCAGCATGACGGCGTGTTTATGGTGATGGTGAAGTGATTCGCGCAGGGCTTCGCCTAAGCACTACGACAATATGACCGGCGGCGTAAACTGTGGAGGGGGCGCCGCACACGGCTAGGAATCAATGTTGTGTGTTCTAGTGGTCCCCCCCGCACATATATATATATATATGTGTGTGTGGGAGAGGGAGAGGGGCTGCAAGGGGCACCCCAAGTAGGAGTAATCCTACTTGGGCGCCTCCTCCAAGTCGGCCTCCCCCTTCCATATCCATCGGAGGGGGAAGGAAAGAGAGGGAGGAGGGGAAGGAAAGGGGGAGGCCGAATCCTCCCCTTTCCTTCTCCCTTCCCTTCCTTTCCTTCCCCTCCTATTCAGCCTATAGGGGGCGCACCAGCCCCATTTGGGGCTGGTTTGTCCAACTCTTGGCCCATTAGGCCCATATAGCTTGCTGGGGGTTGCCCGGAACCCCTTTTGGTGACCCGATACGTACCGGTACCCCCAGAACACTTCCAGTGTCCGAATACTATCGTCCTATATATGAATCTTTACCTCTCGACCATTTCTAGACTCCTCGTCATGTCCGTGATCTCATCCGGGACTCCTAAGAACATTCGGTCACCAAATCACATAACTCATATAATACAAAATCGTCATCGAACGTTAAGCGTGCGGACCCTACGGGTTCGAGAACTATGTAGACATGACCGAGACACCTCTCTGGTCAATAACCAACAGCGGAACCTAGATGCTCATATTGGTTCCCACATATTCTACGAAGATCTTTATCGGTCATACCGTAATGACAACATATGTTATTCCCTTTGTCATCGGTATGTTACTTGCCCGAGATTCGATCGTCGGTATCTTCATACCTAGTTCAATCTCATTACTGGCAAGTCTCTTTACTCATTCCATAATGCATCATCCCTCAACTAACTCATTAGTCACATTGCTTGCAAGGCTTATTATGATGTGCATTACCGAGAGGGCCCAGAGATACCTCTCCGATACTCGGAGTGACAAATCCTAATCTCGATCTATGCCAACCCAACAAACACCTTGGGAGATACATGTGGAGCATCTTTATAATCACCCAATTACGTTGTGACGTTTGATAGCGCACAAGGTATTCCTCCGGTATTCGGGAGTTGCATAATCTCATAGTCAAAGGAACTATGTATAAGTCATGAAGAAAGCAATAGCAATAAAACTTAATGATCATTATGCTAAGATAATGGATGGGTCTTGTCCATCACATCATTCTCCTAATGATGTGATCCCATTTATCAAATGACAACACATGTCTATGGTTAGTAAACTTAACCATCTTTGATTAACGAGCTAGTTTAGTAGAGGCTTACTAGGGACACTATGTTTTGTCTATGTATCTAGACATGTATCAAGTTTCCTGTTAATACAATTCTAGCATGAATAATAAACATTTATCATGATATAAGGAAATATAAATAACAACTTTCTTATTGCCTCTAGGGCATATTTCCTTCAGTTCTTGCCAAGCACAACATTAATTTGTTAGCCATGTTGTGGACCACCTCCCAATCATAGGGTCTTGGGCCCACACCTACCTCTGTCGTACCATCAAATTCAGCTTTGGTCTTTCGGTATGTGTGATTTTTTTGTAAGAACCTACGATGACGCAAATACATGGTTTTGCGTGAGTTGGGAAGTCTTCTGCTAGATGTCCTATCCATGCATGTGACACACCCTACATCTCCCTTTGTTTTCCGCCCTGATGTGTTGCCTAATGCCGACATATCTTGAATGGTGTGCACCAGCATCGCATGTAGATCGAAAATCTCCTTTTTGTAAGCATCATAACATTTTACAGCAGGCACATCTATCCACACTGTCAGCGGTTCTTCTACCAGTAGCTGAAAGTAAATGTCGATGTCATTTCCAGGTTACTTTGGGCCTTGCATAATCATTGACATCATAATGTATTTTTTTATGCATACACAACCAAGGAGCTAGGTTATATATGCACAGAAGCACCAGCCATGTGCTATAATTGGTGCTCATATCGCCAAAAGGATTCATCCCGTCAGTACACTCCCCGAGCCTTATACTTCTAGGATCCTTGGCAAAGTCTTCAAACTTGTTGTCGATTAATTCCCAATGAGCCCCATCTTTCGGGTGCCTCATATACTTATCCACAATTCGCTCATCATGATGCCACCGCAACCTCTTTGCCTCTCTAGGGTTTGCAAACAATCGCCTCAACCTTGGAATTAAAGGCAAGTACCAAACAACCTTGAACAGGATTCTTGTCTTGATCTCGTCGTCCAATTTGTACTTGTCCTTTGCTCTCCTACGCTTGTATCGTGCATGCTTGCATGTGGGACATGCACGCAAATCTTTGTACTCACCACGGTACAATATACAATCATTCACACAAGCCTGTATCTTTTGTACTTCAAGTTTCAATGGGCAAACAATTTTCTTCGCTTCATTCGTGCTTCTCGAGAGCACACTATATTCTGGAAGAATTTCTTTGAAAAGACCTAACATATCTGTGAAGCCCTTGTTTGATAGACCGTTTGCTACTTTAAATCTAAGAAGCGCCAGGGTGGCACTCAACCTGGAATATTTCTTTTTGCAACCTGGATACAATTATTTCTTGGAGTCCGCATCAATGGTTGGCAGATCCTTGTACCCAATCATATCCTTTTTAGGCCCTCGATATCTGCAATCATAGCAGCAAAATCTGGCATATCAAGATCGTCATCATCTGCGTCGACGTCTTGGTTTTCTAGTGAGCGTTTCGGCTTTCTGGTGTTCCATTGGTAGCTTGACGCCTCTGCCCCGATGTTAGATTCAACATCCATGTGACACCGATCGGGGTTTGGCATCTCGCAGCCCTGGGTATCTTCATCCATGACCTCCTCTTCACCGTGTCTGGTCCAATGTGTATATCCATCCATGAATCCCCGAGAGACTAAGTGCCACTGGACATCTGCAACTTCATGTGACTCTGTATTGGCCTAATCAGTACATGGACACAGGATGTAATCCGCATCACCAATTCTCCTCTTTGTACTTTCAGCCAAATTCATGAACTCTGTCACGCCAGTGATAAAATCTATAGTTTTCTGATCCTTCGTCCATCGAGATCATTCCATCTGCACCACATGAATGGTAATTAAAAATAAAACAACAACATTAATACACGGATTAACTGTTGCCCAAAGATGTGTGCATAAATCACAAGGTTTTATTCTCATAATTACTGAGGGTGCTCCATGTTGTTATCCATACATGCAATGACAAAAATTAATGGCCAGTCAATTTACACGCAGAGTACTAGTACAGCACTACCCCTAGGAATTGAATACCTTAATTAAGTCACTCAGGAAAAGAATACCTTAATTAATTAGCCGTGCGGCGACCTCCACCCAGCAGAAAGAGAAGCGTGATGCGGCGGCACGCCGAGACAGCAGGGTCGAGGAGCAAAGCTTAGTGCGGCTGCCGCCTGAAGTTCGACCTCCACTATCCCGCCATCGACTGTGATGGATGTGCTCGAATCATGCCGCCGCCAACCTTGATGGTTGAGCTCCTCCTATCTCCCACCGTCGACCGAGGATTGACCTCCTATGACGCTGCCACTGCCCACCAACTGAGGATTGACCTCTTCTCCAGTAGCCGCTGCCTAGGCCATCGCCGCCATCTCTATGTGCAGAGTGGCTGGTTTTTTTACGGATATCCACAGAGCGGCTATTTACACGGTATCATTGGAACTCAATTATATGTACAGGGTAGTACATCACATACGGTTATGTAACGGCAACCGTGTCTCACCTACGTTGTCTTCTCACACGGTTTGGTGCAAAAATCATGTGTGATGTTCTAATACCTAACATAAACGACATGTATAAATAGTGTGCCATATACAACATATAGTGCCATAAGTAGTTCCCGACTGTTAGCTTATCCCCACAGTTTCCCCATTTCCCCCAAATCCCTACAAAGCCTCCAAATTCCCTCGTGTGGCGCTGACATTGGGGGAATGCGGATGAGTGGTGCTGATGATTTTCGTGCGGCTGCTCCTACTCGCATCGCCGCCATGATGGCAGTCGCCGTTGAGCACTTGCCTAAGGTCATCAGAAGGCAGGTGTACTATGGATCTGAATCGTCCTGTTAGGTTCCAAGCTATCTTGATCTTTTTAGCATGTCCAAAGTAGCTCCTTACTGAATCCGTCCTGAATGAACCCCCCCCCCCAGGAAAGTGATCTGCCGCCGGATCGGAGCATGACTCCAGACTCCCGCAACACAAGTTCGACTCTGAGTTTTGCACCACCATGAAGTACCAAAAGATGAGTTGTGTGCATGGGCACACTCCCGCTCGACGTGTATGCACGGAGGGATTCGACATTGGCAGGTAGGTTCTCAGTTACCCCTTAGAGGTTAGTGCCAAGTTCATCTTGAATGCTATTTAACATTGGCAGGGATATGAGGCTTGTGCCTTTGTTAACTGGCTGGATGAAGAATGGCATGGCAGGGCCTGGAGTGTTATCACCAAGCTCGCAGAAGATAACGTAAAGCTGAAGAAGAAAATGGCTGACCTGGAATGTACTATCAGTACGATGAAGCAAGAAAGACTCAATCACAGGCAACAGATGAAAGCAAGAGACAAGAAGGAACTAGCATGTGTAGTCGTGGTTGTCCCATTAGCCATGTTCTATGCGTTGTTTGCAATGTTGATTAGGGGTTTTGTTTGACAGTATTGCTAAAGCACATCTAGATGTGCTCTAAGTAATGCACATCTAGGTCCTATGCCATTGATGTTACGCGAAGATTCGTGCAGATATTTTCCTTTGTCTTTTTTTCTTTTCCTTTGTAGTTTGATTATTACTGGCTTTATCAATAAGAAGAGCTCAGTGTATTGCTTGCCAACTACAATACTCCGTTCGTACCGGTACCGGTGCATAATCCCAAAACTCGTTCCTTATTTTTGTCCTGTAAAAAGAAACCAGCCAATAGGAGTCTTGCACAACCCCGGGAATTTGGAGCGACTAGGTACAAATAATTGTGGTTGATTATATCAGCGGTAATACGTCAACCCCCACTTTAATTGGCATTTCCTCTTCTCTACGTACCCCGCTTAAGTGTCCACCATCTTCGTCAGCCCGGTAGGCCACACTACACACTGGCACACACTCTGCAGCCATGTCGAGCGACAGTGAGGACGACAGTTCGGCCAGCAGTCTGGCGCTCGATGATAGGTCAACATCAGAATCATCCCACTCGTCTTCCATGAGTCCGGCGTCGAGCCCAGACCTCGATTATATCCGGATCATGGAAGGGTTGCCACCTCCGGAGTCGTCAGACGACAACCATATGAATGAGGAGTCGTCGGAGGACGAAGAAGAGGACGATGATGATGATGGGGAGGAATGGTCGAGCGAGGAGGACGACGACAACAACAACGATGATGATGACGACGGAGGCGATGAAAAGCCAACGGTCAGCGGCAAGAAGCATCCTCGCCAAGACGATGTCACGGGGCCATCCAACAACAACAACAACAACAACAACAACAACAACAACAACAACAACAACAAGGACTAAATTAAGCAGACTATATATATCTCTATTTCCGTTCGCTCATATTAATTTGTTATCTCTGATTATCCTATCAATCCCATCGCAGACAGTTAGTAATACATATTTGACAGAGATCTTCTACATTATCGCCCATAGGTTGGTTTGTTGAACTGTGTGCCCTAAAGAGCACACAATTCACAAAAAAAGACCATATGGGTTATCTATAATGATCGCACACAATTCTGATTATCGACCTGTTTGCCGGGTATCACACGCATCTTGCTACGCCAAATTGTTTGTGTTTACCTCGATCATCACAGACGGTTCATCGGAGCGAACTATATGCCAAACACACACCTTAATCTGGCTGCCCGTTTCTGTTGTTGTGTCTCATCGCAAATGGTTCGTGTGGATCAACTGTATGCCCATCATCGCACACACAACTAAAATCTGAACCGTGTTTGATGTATCATTCATCACAAACGTTTTGCGTCTTTTTTGACGGGTTTTTTACATCACCGCTTGCGATTAATGCATCACACACAGTTTCGTCAAAGGGTCTCTGATCATAGTGTCGCGTTAGCAGCATCCTGCAGTAGTGATACCCTCAGCCCCGAGGGTGCACTACTCCCTTGTTATCATGGTTACTGTCGGGATGATGAAGATGGCCTTTGGTAATGATTTCCCCACCTACAGGTTGCCGGAACAGGGCTCCTAATGGGATCTCTTTGGTACAGAGGCTTGCGGCGGCGGAGTCGAAGTTCTAGGGTTATTTCTAGGGGTTTCCCTATTTATAAGAATTTTCAGAGTTGAAATCATGCAAAAAGGAGCTAAGATGGGCCCATGGGGCACTAGCCCACGGCCACCCCCTGGGAGCGCCATGGTGGCTTCTGGGGGGCCCGTGGTTCTTCTGGTCCTCCCACGAAGCTTCGGGGGTCTCTTTTGTTCCAAAAAAATCGTCAAAAAGTTGCACTGCATTTGGACTTCATTTAATATGGATTTTCTTGGAAACCAAAAACAAGCAGAAAACAACAACTGGCACTCGGCACTAGGTCGATATGTTAGTCCATAAAAATCATATAAAAGTTATATAAAAGTGCACCAAAACCATATAAAATTGTTGTAAAGATGGCATGAATACTTCATAAATTATAGATATGTTTAAGACGTATGAGTGTTGCAGCCATTTGTTGCCCTGCATAGCTGCCTGGATGGTAATTCTCCACATGGTGCAATGCTTGAGAAGGTCAAGGAATTTGGCACAAAAATCATCTTAGATATCCAAGGTTCCAACTAGAATTTGGTGAGAGCTCCACCTCTGACACTAAAATGCACTAAGGCATGTAATAGAGTCCTGACCACAATCAATAGGGGCTGGAAGGCCAATCAAAGGATTCGCCCCTATCCATGTAGGACAAACAAAGCCATCGACATCTCATGGACAAACTCTTCATACAAAGGTTTGGGATTCGAAGGCCACTAAATTTGCGCGACATGCAGACTTGCTTCCAGTTAACAATGCATTTTCCTCATGTGGCCTCGTTCTTGTTAACCCAAAGGAAGGCTCGACAATGTTAGTTAGATCTCTTAACAAGCTAGGTCGTAGGCTCGGTCACAAGGAGTTGAAATATTGGGAGGGCATAGAGCACCGATGTTACCAGGGCCAGCCTACCCAGAGTGGGCAATTGAAGTTTGGACCATTTGGAAGTTTTACCTACCAGCCTATATTGAAGATAGGCTCATAGTATATCCTTCGCAGCCTAGTGAAGCTGAGAGGCCTGCCGAGGTAGGTGAAGGGTAATTTTTAAATAAAGGAATTGAGGAAATTGGATAGGGATTACACATTACTCTCATCGCACCTGCTATGACAAAGGTTGTTCTTGGTGAAATTTGTAGTTAGTCTCGTGCCCTCGCCAAAGGAATTAATTATCATCTTGGCAGCATGGACCTTTGATTTTTTTAATGTAGTCTTGGCATTACCCTCTTAGAGGACAGTGATCCTTGACCGCTACCTCCAATGGGCATGCTGGAGTGCCGAAATGCCAAGGAGGTTCATCTTGCATGTAGTCTTCTTTCATTGTCAGATAAATCCCTCTCATCAAGTGCTACATCCAACATGCTAAACAGCTCACCGGAGATGGTTGCACGGAGCTTGAGGTCACTGATGAAAGAAGAGCTCCAGCTTTCTAGATCTCTAGTGGCATTGGTCAACTTGCAATGCAATCTCAAATAAGAATCAATATATGGTATAGGATTGCTCCAGGAATCTACAACCACTTGAGAAAAACCTTCAAATTTAGTCTAGTAGTTATCGAATCTAAAATGCATGTGTGGTTTGAAGTTTGCATCCATGGTTAACAGTAGCGGGTAGTGGTCAGAAAAATCAGAGGGTAAGGCCACAAGGATGCAATTGGGGTGATCCATCATCCATCCCTCATCATAAATCATGCGATCAAGCTTCGCCTTCAGTGCAAACTAGTGTTCGCTGGTCCAGGTATACTTTCTTCCATGTAGGTACAACTCCTTAAGTTCTAACTGATTGATGAATCTTTGTAAGGCAGCCATGGTTCCTTGTTGAAGTTCCAATTATTTTTATCAGAAGCTTGCGCAATGAGATTCAAATATCCACCTATAATGCAGGGCATGGAACTTGGACAGTGCGATCTAAGGCAATCCATAAATGGGAGCTTCTCGGCATCAATTTGAGGGTTGTTCACCATAATCAATCTAAACTCTATGCCAGACAGTAGCCACGATGGTCAGCAGCGAGGAAATATCGATTTGAATCATGGGTTATAACATCCAAAAGGTCCTTGTTCCATGTCAATATGATGCCACCGCTGGTTCCAATGGCAAGGGAGAGAACAACTTGGAGTAAGGAGGGTCGCAACACTGTCAGACAACAGCGAGATCAACACAACTAACTTGGGTTCTTGCAAATAGATAATTATGGGTTCATGCATTAACACAACAGCTTTGACAACACCACGACAAGTAGAGATTTTTAGTCCTCTCACATTCCAAAACAAGGATAACGTAACTTGACATAGGAAACTAAATAAACACATATAGCAGAATAGAGTAGTTACACATGACGCGCCTTACACCTCCCTTAATAGTGGCCATTTTCGCAAGTGTCGAGAGATCCTCAATCTGACCAGTGAAGAGGGGTTTATTGAACGTGAGCTTTGACATCTCAAGTATGCTCTTGTATTCTTATTATCACTCGGTGGTGATGATGCCTCTCTTGCTGACATGAGGCATCGGGCAAGACCGAGGGAGATATTTTCCCCATAGGAGATGATCCCTTCATTTTTGTTTTGGAGTTGGTGGCTTCTTCTGGTGGCAGTGGTAGGACGGCAGCGTCCTCGCTTCTCCCTCAGCTTTGCATAGGCAGGTCCGACAAGCAGGGGAGCAGAGATCGGTGAGGTAGGCATGATGATCCACAAGTATAGGTATCAATCGTAGTCCCTTCGATAAGTAAGAGTGTCGAACCCAATGAGGAGCAGAAGGAAATGATAAGCGTTTTTCAGCAAGGTATTCTTTGCAAGTACTGAAAGTAGTGGTAACATGTAGTTCTGTAGAAAGATAATTCATGACAAGTAACAAGTAGTAATAGTAACAACTGTGCAGTAAGTTGGCCCAATCCTTTTTATAGCAAAGGACAAGCCATAAAGTTCTCTTATATAAAGCAAAGTGTTCTCGAGGACACATAGGAATTCTCATCTAGTCATGTTCATCATGTTTGGTTGATTCGTGTTTGCTACTTTGATAATTTGATATGTGGGAGGACCAGTGCTAGGGTGTTGTTCTTACTTGAACAAACAACCCTCTTATGATTACCCCCTCTAGCAAGCATCCTCAACTATGAAAGAAGAATTAAGATAAATCTAACCATAGCATTAAACATATGGATCCAAATCAACCCATCAACCCCTTACGGAATAACGCATAAACTAGAGTTTAAGCTTTTGTCACTCTCGCAACCCATCATCTACTTATTACTCCCCAATGCCTTCCCTTAGGCCCAAATATGATGAAGTGACATGTAGTCGATGTTCGCCTGACACCACTAAAGGAAGAACAACATACACATCATCAAAATATCGAATGAATACCAACTTCACATGATTACTTATAACAAGACTTCTCCCATGTCCTCAAGCGCAAAAGTAACTGCTCACAAATCACATTTACATTCAAGATCATAGGTGTATTGAATATTCTTAAGGATCTGAACATATAGTCTTCCACCAAATAAACCAACTAGCATCAACTACACGATGTAATCAACACTACTGCCAACCCACATGTACCAATCTGAGGTTTTGGGACAAAGATTGAATACAAGAGATGAACTAGGGTTTGAGAGGAGATCGTGATGGTGAAGAAGTTGATGAATATTAGTCCTCCCACGATGAGAGGATCGTCGATGATGTCGATTGTTCTGATTTCCCCCTCCCGGAGGGAAGTATCCCCAATGGAATTGCTCTGTCGGAGAGCAAAAGTGCTCCTGCCCAGGTTACGCCTCGAGATGGCGGCGCCTCATTCGAGAAGTCTTCCTCTTATTTTTGTCTCTAGGGTAAAATCCTTCATATAGCAGAAGATGGGCATCGGAGGCCAGCTATGGGCCCCACAAGGCGTCAGGGAACGCCCTAGGGGTGGACGCGCCCTGTTGCCTTGTCGATGGCACCGATTTCCCCCTCCCGAAGGGAAGTACCGCTGGCGAAATCGCTCCATCGGAAAGCAAAAGTGCTCCTGCCCAGGTTCCGCATCAAGACGGCAGCGCTTCATCTCGAAATTCTCACTCTTATTTTTTCTAGGGTAAAATCCTTCATATAGCAGAAGATGGGCTCTGGAGGCCAACTGTGGGCCCCATAAGGCATCAGGGCATGCCATGTTACCTTGTGAGCAGAAGGTGGCCCCCCTCTGGTATTCTTTGTTTCAGTATTTTTTTATATATTCAATAAAAATCATCATGAATTTTCAGGTCATTTGGAGCTCCGTAGAATAGCTATCTCCATTATAGATCTTTTAGGTCCAGAATTACAGTTGTTGGTAATTTTCCTCTCCATGTAAGTCTTGAAAATTAAGAGAGAAAAGGCATTAGAATTGCATCATAAAGTGAAATAATGACCAAAAACATTCTAAATAATAGTAGGAAAACATGATGCAAAATGGACATATCAACTCCCCCAAGCTTAGATCTCGCTTGTCCTGAAGGGAAAACCGAACTTGATAATCACGACCACATGTTAGAGAGAGAGGTGTCAACAAAATAAAATACAGACATGGTAGCATCATGATCATTATCATAGCAACAAAATATTTATTATATAACTTCGCATAATCAAGTAACAATTCATTCACAACATTGAAGTATGAAGTATAAACTTTCTTGGAAACAAACAAACTATGTCCTCGGTCATTGAAACAATCACAATTCATCATATTTCTAGGAAGAGGCTATGTAAGAGCTTTTGTTTTGCAAGTCCACATACTCAATTTTCAAATAATATTCTATGATTGCTAACTCTCAATGCATATTTTTGGGAACAAACATTTCGTTGGACACATAGGAAGATGGGGGTTCATTGTTTTCACCTCCCAACTCGTTTACCTCAAGGATAATGTCAACAACAATAACTCATGATTACCTACATCCAACTGGATATGTATGCCTGGATCTTTAATTCCCCACCACATGATGCTTGTCAAGTAGAGAATAAATAAGAATGGAGTAGGGGTAATCACTATTGACTCTTGCGTAAAATTAAATACAGAAAAATAAAAGATAGGCCCTTCGCAGAGGGAAGCAGAGATTGGCGTGCATTTTTTAGTTTTGGATGTGCAAGCTCTTAATGTAAAGGAACGTCACTTTATATTGCCCCTTATGATAACAACCTTTATTATGCAGCATGTCGCTTTTATTTCTTTGCCATCATAAGATCTTACAAAGCTTATTTTCCCTTACAATAAAAGATCATACATATTTAGGAGCAATTTTTATTGCTTTTGCACCAATGACAACTTACTTGAAGGATCTTATTTAATCCATAGGTAGATATGGTGGACTCTCATGACAAGAAGCTGGGTTTAAGGGGTATGTACAAGTAGTATATCTACTTAGTACGAAGTTTTGGCTAACAAAAGATTGTGAGCAAGCACCACATGTTAGAGGATCCATGAAAATATGTTGGGAAACGTTGCGTGGAAAACAAAAAATTTCTATACGCTACGAGAGGGAAGAGTGTGTCAACATACGCTCGTAGACCGTTAAGCAGAAGTGTTTATCAACGCGGTTGATGTAGTCGTACACCTTCACGATCCGCCTGATCAAGTACCGAACGTATGTCACCTCCGCATTCAGCACATATTCAGCTCGATGACGTCCTCACCTTCTTGATTTAGCAAGACGGGCAAAGTAGTAGATGAGTTCCAGCAGCACAACGACGTGGTGACGGTGGTGATGCAACTATCTCCGCAGGGCTTTGCCGAGCACTACGAAAATATGACCGAGGATGAACTAGAGGGAGAGGGGTGCCGCACACGTCCAGGGAATCGTTGTGTGTGTTTCCCCTCTCCCTCCTCACATATATATAGGTGTAGGGGAGGGGAGGAAGCCCTAGGCGCGACCCCAAGGGGCTGGTGTCGGTGTCAAAACCGGCGGATCTCGGGTTCGGGCCCTCTCTATGGAGGTAATACCCTACTTCCTGCTTGATTGATCTTGATGAATATGAGTATTACAAGAGTTGATCTACCACGAGATCGTAATGGCTAAACCCTAGAAGTCTAGCCTGTATGGCTATGGTATTGAGTATCTATCCTTTCCAAACTACACCCTCCGGTTTATATAGACACCGGGGGATCTAGGGTTACATAGAGTTAGTTACATAAGACGGAATCTTCATAGTTGTTTGCCAAGCTTGCCTTCCACGCCAAGGAGAGTCCCATCCGGACACGGGTACAGTCTTCGGTTTTCATATCTTCGCAATCCATCAGTCTGGCCCATAGATAACAGGTCGGACGCCCGAGGACCCCTTAGTCCAGGACTCCCTCAGTAGCCCCTGAACCTGGCTTCAATGACAAGGTATCCGGCGCGTGATAGTGTCTTCGGCATTGCAAGGCGGGTTCCTCCTTCCAAACTCCCGAATAGTCCCCAGACAAATTGATCATGTCCGGACCTGTAACACACACCGCACACAACCGCAGAGAGAATATAATAACACACAAGTCCAATCTGCTGACAACTTTAGTAATGTGATGTCATGCCTGTCCGGTCATAATTTTGAACTGTTTTTCGCCCCCATGTTTCGAGACGTGGTTGTCATTGGCACGTCTTGTCAAAGCAGAGATCGTGTCCCCTTATTACGGGATTTTCATCAATATGAGCGTGGGTAACCCAACCGTCCTGCGAGAAAGATTCCTTAGGAATAGGCAGGTTCTTAGGCTTAGGAGGAGACGTTCAATACCGGAGGTGTTTATAAAGGAACCAAGGGCTGTCTTTTTATGCCAAACCTCTCCTAAGCCTCCCCAACCCTGAGTTCCAGCACCCAAGGTTCGACTCCATTGCTTCCAGCCTTCCCATCATGTCCGGATCTAGCTCCCAAGGCCGATGGGTGGCTTCCTCCATTACAGAGGAGGATATCACAAAGCTTCGGGTGGCCAGATATCTGACCATAGAGATCCACCACCGGCTTCCTGCTCAAGAACAAGTTATTCCGACCCCCAGATCCGGCAAAAGGGTGGTATTCATCTCCCATTTCCTCCGGGGGTTAGGGTTTTCTCTTCACCCTTTGTCCGAGGGCTAATGTTTTATTACGGACTAGATTTTCATGATCTTGCCCTAGACTCTATCCTCCATGTCTCGGCATTTATCATTACATGCGAGGCCTTCCTTCGGATCCCCTCACACTTCGGCTTATGGCTAAAGACCTTTAATGTGAAGCCGAAGGTAGTCGACGGGGAATAGGCGGAGTGTGGCGGTGCTACAATCGGCCAACTCGCCAACACTCCCTAGCCAAAAGGTTCTTTTACCGAGGCTTCCAATTACTGGCAGCGGGAGTGGTTTTATATTACAGAGCCTCGCGGGGCTAAATGGGTAGTTGCCCCCACCTTCCGTCCCGGCCCACCATTACAGCTCGCGTCATGGGTCAACAAGGGGCTAGACTGGGGATTAGTGGATGAAGTGCGGACCTTACAAAGCCGCATCTGAACCCTCCTCGAGAGAGATATCGATCTTGTCAGTGTGATCCAAGTGATGTTAGTTCGCCGAATCCTGCCCTGCCAGTGCAGGCCTTGCCACATGTGGGAGTTTAATCCAGAAGGACCACAAACCCTCCAACACTTCTTCAGCGCCACACACGAAGGGATGTGGAAGTTATTTTTCGGGAAGCGAAAACATTGGTCGGATACTGCTGAGGACGCTGGCCTTAACTGTAATCGTCCGGATACCCCGGTAAGCACTTGGCTTGCGAATACTTTGTGGTCATGCATACAGCAATATGGTACTGAGCAAGCTATCTTTTTTCAGGGTTGGATAAAGAAGGCGGAACTGATTATGTGTTCGACCCCTCTGCCCGAGGGTCCAGCGAATCATGTCCTAACAAGGATGCTGGCCCCAGCACCATACCAGATGCCGGAGAAGGAGGACGAGGCAGAGGGCAAGAGGACCAAGGATGGCCTCTATTCCCAGGGAACCTCGGACTTTGTGTCTGTAGGAATAAAAATCCCCTCATCCGAAGACAAAAGTGAAGGGGGGTTTGCTATCTCCTTCCCTCCCAGGAAGAAGAGGGCCGCCTCTGAAGATTGGGAGAAGCAGGCTCCTAAGCGAGGCAAGATGCCTCTTGGGGGCGGCCCGGGCCTGGAGGAAGTCGAAGCGCAGTCTCATGACGAGGACAAGCCTCCGACCAAATCGTAAGTGAACAAGGCTGTTTTAAACCTATCCCGTTCTTTTCTTATGATGCCTGGAATATATATTTTTTGCAGCTCAGCACGTAGTCCCCTTCAACAATCCTCTTCTTTGGGGGACCTTCTCCCGGAGATGATGGAAAGCGAGACGCCCCCACCGGCTTCTCTATCCAATAGGGCAAACGACCTTGAGGTGTCGTCGCGGAGGGTCTCCCCTGACCTACAAGTGGTGCAAGGGATGACGAAGATGCTACACGAAGGTGATACTTCAGCGGCCCAGGGTCCGGGGAACAACAATGAAGACCCCAAACAATCCGGAATGCGACCGAATACAAATAAATGGATCCCTTCAAAGGGTGACCGTACTCCCGCGGCTGCCTCCAGAGACCCAGAGGCACCAGATATCTTGACGAACATGTTGTGGCAGGCGTCCGTTTCAGAGGAACATCGTACCTTGATGGGTACGGTGGTTAAAAAGGTCCTATCGCAAAGAGCGAATTGAATGAGGCCTTTGTGAGTCTGCTGAGAGGCTTCGAGGTTTGTACTGTAATATGTGCAATTGTGTTTTATTCAGAAAATACACCTGTGTATAGACAGTAGCCCCTGAGACTCAGGTTGGCTTCCCATAGGAAGCGAACGGAGGATCAAAAGAAATATCCGAGGACTAATCTGATTAACTTTGAACACAGGCTGCTTCCCCCGTGGCTACTTCTGAGACTGCGGATATTGCCGAGCTGCAACAGAAGCTTGATGTAGCCGGGGATGACATTACGTCGATCAATATGCGTCTTGACGAGTCGCATGGTATGTATTCAGAGCAGCCCCTGCACATACATTTTTGTGATATAAGCATGACGCTGAAAGTTGTGCCTGGCTGCAGATGGTGCTGCCGCCGTTGAAATTTTTTGGGCGGAGCTAGCCCGGGCCAAGGAGCAGGACCAGTGTAGTAATGCGACTGCCAAGAAGGCATCGGCTGAGTTAAAAGCCGAACGAGCTGCTCGGCGTCAAGACGAGGAGAAGATATCCACGATGGCGCTCGAGCTAAAAAGTGTTGTTAGCCGGTGTGAACTCGTTGAGAAGGAGAATGAAGCCAAAACGGTTGAAATTGACAAGGCCCTATGAGAGGCAAGAGAAGCGCGGTCCGAACCTAGAGCAGCCCGTGAGGAGATCCGGCAAGCTGGGGAGATAGCAGCTGGTAAGCCATTTTTGCTACAAGCTAAGTTCAGCGATCTGAACTATGCTCGGCTTAACCAATCGTGGAGTTCTCTGGATGAGTTTTTAGACTTGCCAAAGAGTTCTTCCGATGCGGCACAGTATTATCAGGCACGATATGGGTATGCAACGGAGAAGCTTTTCTGGTCACAATTCGGCGCCTCGAAGCGCCCCCTGTTGCTGAATGAGCAGATGTCACAGTGGGCCAAGCTTCATAGGATATCTGGTGGTGCCATGAAGAACGTCATAATCCGGTTATGGCCAACTGAGCCTGTTCCGAACAGTTACTTCGGCTTGGTGCAGCAGCTTGTTGATGCAGTGCCGCGTATCGACACTGTGAAGCGACCGGTGTGCATCGAGAGTGCACGTATGGCTTTTGCCCGAGTCAAGGTGTTCTGGGGGAATATGAAGGCCATCGACGTTGCAGTGAAGAGTCCACCCAAGGGCAAGGACCGCCACGAACCGGAGCATTATTTTGAAGACGTCCTTATAGTCGCCCGCTTGATAGAGGGTCAATGCTCGAAAGACATAATGTTCGAGTGAAGTGTATGAGAATTGTACGAGACAATTTTATAGTAAATCTATTTGTATATTTTGCTCGAAAGCTTGTGTTCCTCCTGTGCGGCCGTTTTAATATAATCTAAAAGTTTTCCAGTCGTCGGCTTCAGCCCCCTTGTAGGAAGTACAGGGGTGTTCGAAAAAGCATCTGATCACTCTTGACCCAACATCTTGGTCCGTGAAGGAGGTGTCAATGCGGCGAACTAGGCAACCATACTATAGGACATTAACACTTTCACTTAGCCATAGGAGTTTTATGGTGGGTCTACGACATAGCCCCTGTTATGTATGCGGCTTACTCATACGATGCGTTTACATAATTGACCGGAAAAGAGGTCCTTCGTGTGACATGGAGGAATCGCTAGAGATTCCGATAAGTCATCGAGTGGTTGACCAGCTCTCGCCGCATCATGACAGTCATTTTTCGGCTTTCTCTACTGAGGTGTGTCACCGGGTGAACCAGTAGCACAATCGTAGTAGTTCTCCCTTTACTACCCTAGCCGATAGAGCGGAACGTAGGATAGCAAGCACAGGAGCCGGGCAACCCAACTATTGACCCAAGACATGATTCAGAGCTGATGCTTATAAGGCCAAACTCGCGATGCTGAAGTACGCTGTAAAAGCTGTTCGGACTTTGTTGGTAACTCATTCGTTCTCGTACCGAGCCCCTGGCAAGTTTAAGCCGGGGTATATCTATGAAACAACTATAGGAGGCGTATTCATTTTGCGAAAAGACGCGAGTGATTAATTCGGATAATTTGAACTGGGACCTGAGTAATATGCCAATGGTTACTTGATATACATAAAGGCCACGACCCCTGCAATTTGATATGCCCTGGGTCGAAGGCGGAGGAAAAAGTCATGTTACAGGCTCAAAAAGAGAGTGCGGTCTACAAAAAGTTATTTTGGACCTTTTGTCGCACGTCTGCGCCGCATGTCCTTAGCGAGGGGAATCCTTAAAGGGAGTAGCCCCGTAGGTGAGTGTACGGATCCGAACTCCTATGGGGTCGGTCATAGGTGTTTCCCCTTTGCGCCACCTGCTTTTAAGAGATAATGAAACAAAAGGAAATAGGAAAGTGGTTAAAGGATGTTACCGGAGTGCCTGCAGACTTGTCCGTATTGGGCTTCCGTCAATGCCCATGGTATCTTGAGTGTGTAATTATGTATGCGGTATAGTTTTAACGTGTATACGATATGGGTCGCGGAAGCCGAACTGCTATTTCTATTCCAGATTTGATCGATCTTCAGGGGGAAATTGCTTCCTCCTTCCGGCATTTAGCTGGTGAGCCGCTCCATTGTCCCTATTGCCTGGTGGCCCATTTCCATTGTGTCCGGCGTTGAGCCTGCCAGCCTACTTGAGGAACCCACAGCTTTTGTTGGTGTGATTAGCTGTTTTATTGGGGTGGCCATGAATCTGGCAGGGCTGGTCCAATATCCTGTCTAGTTTGTATGGTCCGTCTCTGTTTGCCTTGAATGGATTTTTCCATTGACCGGCCTTGGGATTGATAAATCCGGTGTTGACCGTTGTGTTGCGTGATCTTTCATTATCATTGCGACGGTTGTGTATGCTTTGTTGTGGCTTGCCATTGCCGTCTCGGATTTTGGAAGTGCCTGAGTCGCTGGCGTTGTTGCTTCTACGAGCGAGCCAGTTGTCTTCTCCCGTGCAAAAGCGGGTCATTAGAGCGGTAAGGGCTGTCATGGATCTAGGTCTTTCTTGACCGAGGTGGTGTGCAAGCCATTCATCCCGGACGCTATGTTTAAAGGCCGCAAGGGCCTCCGCGTCCGGACAGTCGATGATTTGGTTCTTTTTAACTAGGAACCTGGTCCAGAGCTTCCTAGCTGACTCTCCAGGCTGCTGGATAATGTTACTTAAGTCATCGGTGTCCGGTAGCCGGACATATGTTCCTTGGAAGTTGTTGCGAAAGGCGTCCTCCAAATCCTACCAGCTGCCGATAGAATTTTTCGACAGACTGTTTAACCAGTACCGAGCTGGTCCTTTGAGTTTTAGTGGTAGATATTTGATGGCATGAAGGTCGTCTCCGCGGGCCATGTGGATATGGAGGAGGAAGTCCTCGATCCATACCACAGGATCCGTTGTTCCATCGTATGATTCGATATTCATGGGTTTGAACCCGTCTGGGAATTCATGCTCCATTACTTCATTTGTGAAGCAAAGAGGGTGTGCGGCGCCTCTATGTTGGGCCACACTGTGGCGTATCTCCAATAGAGTCCATTTGCGGTTTTCAGCCCGAGAGTGGCTGGGTTTGTCACGTCCGAATAGGTGTCGTCATGTGTTCGGGTATGTCCTTGCGATATGTAGATCGCTCTTGAGTGTCCTGCTTTGCTACCCAAGTCTTGTTGATGGTCGTATGTATAACCCCGAGCTGTTTTGTTCTTGCTTTTACTATGAGGTGGGGCGGTCTGGTGTTCGGCTTGAGTTGCCACTTTACCTGGGCCCAGTTGTGGTCGACCTGCCGCATTGTGCGATGATGGTATGGGCTCCAGCGCCTTATTGTCGCCCTGGGGTAGCAATCTATGCTTCGGATAGCTTTTGGCTGGTCCACTAAAGCTGTATTCTTCAGCCTCTAGGACTTCGGTCCATCTATCATTGAGCAGATCTTGGTCAGCTTGAAGCTGATGTTGCTTCTTTTTCAGGCTCCTTGTTGTGGCTATTAGTTGGCGCTTAAAGCGCTCCTGCTCACGAGGTTCCTCGGGCACGATGAAATCCTCAGTGCCGAGGCCCACCTCATCCTCAGAGAGTGGAAGGTAATTGTCGTCCTCTGAATCTTCGTGTGTGGGCTGTTTAGTAGGGCTAACCTGCCCATCTTCCCGTTCATCTTGTTCATTAGTTGTATCAACAGGGTCTTCGTTGTCATCGACATCATTGCCCATGCCTTCAATATTCTCGGAGTCGTAATCAAGTGTATCGGTCGAATACTCGACTGTGGCTATGAAGTGGGTGGTGGGTGGGGAGCACAATTCTCCACCGTCAACCCCTGGTTCGAGCCGGATATAGTTCGGCTGTAAGTCCTCCGCCGAGGACAGGTTTTTTAAGGAATTTAACACATCACCCAAAGGCGAGTGCTGGAAGATTTCTGCGGCACTGAATTCAAAGATCGATAAACGATCAAGCTCGGCGTCCACTGGCTCACGTGGTTCAGAACTTATGGCCGAAGATGAGTCCAGAGTTCTCATGACAAAGACGCCATGAGAGGTTAAGTTTGTGTGCGGCTCCGACGCCGAGGAATCTGCGACCTCCATGGTGGGGTTGATCCTCCCGTCCTTGGACGGTGTCGCTTGCTCCGGATCTAGGGCCAGAGCGTTTACAGGAGCGATCTCCTGGATGCGGCCCGATGACAGATTAAGGTCTTGATCATCGGGGTGACCGGGAGCGGCTACTGCGGTCTCGAATCCGACGAAGATCAAGTCTCCATGGATGTCCACGACGTAGTTCAAGCTCCCGAATCTGACCTGATGGTCAGGGGCATAGCTTTTGATCTGTTCCAGATGGCTAAACGAGTTGGCCCGCAATGCGAAGCCACCGAACACGAAGATCTGTCCGGGGAGGAAATTTTCTCTGCAGACATCGTTATTATTGACGATTGAAGGGGCCATCGAACCTTTCAGCGACGGCACAGAGGAACTCTCAATGAAAGCACCAATGCCAGTGTCAAAACCGGCGGCTCTCGGGTAGGGGGTCCTGAATTGTGCGTCTAAGGTTGATGATAACAGGAGACAGGGGACACGATGTTTACCCAGGTTCGGGCCCTCTCTATGGAGGTAATACCCTACTTCCTGCTTGATTGATCTTGATGAATATGAGTATTACAAGATTTGATCTACCATGAGATCGTAATGGCTAAACCCTAGAAGTCTAGCATGTATGACTACGGTATTGAGTATCTATCCTTTCCGGACTACATCCTCCGGTTTGTATAGACACCGGGGGGGTCTAGGGTTACACAGAGTTGGTTACATAAGACGGAATCTTCATAGTTGTTCGCCAAGCTTGCCTTCCATGCCAAGGAGAGTCCCATCCGAACACTGGTACAATCTTCAGTTTTCATATCTTCACAACCCATCAGTCCGGCCCATAGATAACAGGTCGGACGTCCGAGGACCCCTTAGTCCAGGACTCCCTCAGTTGGCGCCTGCCCTGGCTGTTTGTGTATGGGGGAAGGAAAGGATGACTAGCTGCCTTAGGGCACCTCCCCTTTCCTTCCCTCCCTTCTTGGTGCGTGGGCAGGGGGGTGGAGGGGCACGCCAGCCCCCTTATGGGCTGGTGTGCTCCCCCCTTTGGCCAATAAGGCCCACCACTTACCGGTGGCCTCCTGGAACCCCTTCCGACACTCCGATGAATACCCGGTACATCCCGAAACCTTTTTGATGACCAAATAGCATCATCCTATATATCAATATTTACCTTCGGACCATTCTGGAGCTCCTCGTCATGTTCGTGATCTCATCCAGGACTCCAAACAACATTCAGTCATCAACTCTTATAATACTATATCGTCGGCGAGCATTAAGCGTGCGAACCCTGCGGGTTCGAGAATGATGTAGACATGACTAAGACGCCTCTCCGGTCAATAACCAATACTGGGACCTAGATGCCCATATTGGTTCCTACATATTCTACAAAGATATTTATCGGTCAAATCTTATGACAACATATGTAATTCCCTTTGTCTATCAGTATGTTACTTGCCCGAGATTCGATCATCGGTATCTTCATACCTAGTTCAATCTCGTTACCGGCAAGTCTCTTTACTCGTTTCGTAAAACATCATCTCGTAACTAACTCCTTAGTCATTTTGCTTGCAAGCTGCTTGTGATGTGTATTATCGAGAGGGCCCAAAGATACTTTTTCGATACACGGAGTGACAAATCCTAATCTTGATCCATGCCAACTCAACAGACACCTTCGGAGATACCTGTAGAGCATCTTTATGATCACCCAGTTATGTGGTGATGTTTGATAGCACACAAGGTATTCCTCCGATATCCGGGAGCTACATGATCTCATAGTCGAAGAAATATGTATTCGACATTAAGAAAGCAGTAGCAATAAACTGAACAATCATATGCTAAGCTAACGGATGGGTCTTGTCCATCACATCATTCTTCTAATGATGTGATCCTGTTATAAAATGACAAATCATGTCTATGGTTAGGAAACCTTAACCATCTTTGATCAACAAGATAGTCTAGTAGAGGCTCACTAGGGACACGACACTTGTTTATGTATTCTGAAAGTGCAACTATCCCTAGGTGGTTTTGGTAATTATTAACAACATATAGCTCATTGAACTAATACTATTTAAAGATGATCATTGCAAAAAGTTCAATGATTGGCATGGCATGGATTAGGAATGTGGACCCCTCAAAATGCTAAGGACACATATTGGCTCAAGCTCAAGACTCTACATTTTACTTTTAGTGATCCAATATCACATTGAGTCCATAGGAAAAGCCAATACTATTAAAAGGGGATGAGGTGTTGTTTAATGGCTTACTTTCTCAAAATACTTAGTGATATGCTCCAAAAACCCTCAACCACTTTCTCATACCACATATGTCCCAAACCAAAAGTGAAAGCACAGGTGCTCCCTGGGTGGTTTTGGTAATTAATTCCAACATATCTCTTGTTGGACTAATGTTCTCATCTAATATGTTTTAGATAAGTCCAACAATGGAGTGGCATGGACTAGAGGATGTGGAACCCTTCCAAGATGATGAGGACAAAGGATTGGCTCAAGCTCAAAGCTCAGGACTCTACATTTTGCTTTTAGTGCTCCAAGATCACATTGAGTCCATAGGAAAGCTAACACTATTAAAAGGGGATGAGGTGTTGCTTAATGGCTTGCTTGCTCAAAGTGCTTAGTGATATGCTCCAAAGCCCTCAACCACTTTCCCATATCCACATATGTCCCAAACCAAAAGTCAAACTCGGCCCGACCAAAATTTCCTACCCGACGCCACCGAGTTCACTTGACATAGCCACTGCCAGAAACCCTAGTCAAATCGGTCTCACCGATGGGATCTCGGTCTCACCGAGATGGGATTGAAAACTCTCTGTTTCCCTTCGCAACGTTTTGGTCTAACTGAGATGAGTGATCGGTCCCACCAAGTTTGCAATGCAAACTCTCTGTTTCCCCTTCGTAACGTTTCGGTCTAATAGAGATGAGCGAATCGGTCCCATCGAGTTTGCCTGACCAACTCTCTGTTTGCCTATTAACAAAATCGGTCCCACCGAGTTTGTGTAATCGGTCTCACCGAGACTATGTTATGCCCTAACCCTAATGGAATCGGTCCCACCGAGTTGACATGCCGGTCCCACCGAAATGTCTAACGGTCACATTATGAACTAAATCGGTTTGACCGAGTTGTCTGATTCAGTCCCACCGAGTTTAGTGATTTGTGTGTAATGGTTAGATTTTGTGTGGAGGCTATATATACCCCTCCACCCACTCTTCATCAATGGAGAGATCCATCAGAACATGCCTACACTTCCAACATACATTTTCTGAGAGAGAACCACCTACACTTGTGTTGAGGTCAAGATATTCCATTCCAACCACATAAATCTTGATCTTTACCCTTCCCCAAGTTGCTTTCCACTCAAACCCTCTTTCCTCCAAATCCAATCCTATGAAAGAGAGCTGAGTGTTGGGGAGACTATCATTTGAAGCACAAGAGCAAGGAGTTCATCATCAACACACCATCTATTACCTTTTGGAGAGTTGTGTCTCCTAGATTGGTTAGGTGTCACTTGGGAGCCTCCGTCAAGATTGTGGAGTTGAACCAAGGAGTTTGTATGGGCAAGGAGATCGCCTACTTCGTGAAGATCTACCGTAGTGAGGCAAGTCCTTCGTGGGCGATGGCCATGGTGGGATAGACAAGGTTGCTTCTTTGTGGACCCTTCGTGGGTGGAGCCCTCCGTGGACTTGTGCAACCGTTACCCTTCATGGGTCGAAGTCTCCATCAACGTGGACGTACGATAGCACCACCTATCAGAACCATGCCAAAAATCTCCGTGTCTCCAATTGCGTTTGCACACTCAAATCCCATCCCTTTACATTCTTGCAACTTGCATGAATTACTTTCTGCTACTTATATACTCTTGTCATGCTTGCTTGATATGTATTGTGAATGTTTAAACTTGTGCCAAAACTCCACTTCAACTTAAAGAAATGAAAAACTACAACTTTTCTTACTAAGTGTCTATTCACCCCCCCCCCTCTAGACACCTCTTCTTGATCCTTTCAATTGGTATTAGAGCTTTGGTCTCCATTGCTTTGGTTTAAACACCTTTAGAGGAAGATGGATGAGTCTACGTTGGGGAGTCTTAGACATAGAGTGCCTATACTTGATGGAGAGTACTTTCATGAGTGGAAAAATGAGATGCTTGAGATTTTCAATGAATATCAGTTGAACAAGTACATTACTAGCCCTTGTGCACCTCATGTTGGTCCTTTACATCCTACCCTTGATGAGTCTATTGACATGATCCATAATCTTAGAACTGTCAATTTAATCACTAGAGGTTTCCCCAGAAACTTGCTTGCTAGCTTTCCTGCTCTTGATTGTGCCTACACCATATGGAGATTCCTTGAGGAACGATTTCCAAACTATTCCTTGAAAAACTTAGATGAGATTCTTCATAAGTCTATTGCCTTGAGTAAGATGAGTTCCAATGACCCCAAATTTGGTGATTGTTTATTTGAGCTTACTAATCTTACGAGTGCCAAAGGAGATGTTGGAACCATTAGCAATATCATTTCCAAAGTCATTAGAATTCATAGAGATGAACATTGTTACGGTCATACTTCTAATGAATCACTCTCTCTAGGAATTTATCCACCACATGACGATGTTGAACATGGATACTACGATGAGGATGAGGATAGTGACTGTGATCTTGATGATGCAATGAGACACTTTGATCTTATGGCTATTCTTCGCGGCTACATGGCTGGAGGAAAGTAATGGGTTCTAGATAGTGGGTGTACAGATCATATGACTGGAGACAAAGATATGTTTCGTGAGCTTGCTGAAAACAACGGCCCTCGGAAGTATGTCACTTTTGGTGATAAATCAAAGGGTAAGGTGATTGGCCTTGGTAAGGTGACCATCTCACATGATAGCTCCATACAAAATTTTATGTTCGTTGAATCTCTTGGCTACAATTTACTTTCCGTATCTAGACTTGCTGACATTGGTTTCAATGTCCTATTTACTAAAGTAGATTGCCAAGTGTTTCGTAGAGATAATCATAAAATGGTCTTTACCGGTACACGTAGAGGTGATCTTTACATTGTTGATTTCACTAAAAGGCTCAACCTAAAACTTGCCTAATTATAAATCCTCGAAAGGTTGGTTGTGGAATAGAACGTTAGGTCATGTGGGCATGTGAAATCTTGATAAGCTTATTAAAGGTGATCATATCCTTGGAGTAAAAGATGTTATATTTGACAAGGATAGACTTTGTAGTGCTTGTCAAGCAGGAAAACAAGTTGGAGTAAGTCACCCCGTGAAGAACATTATGACCACGAGAAGACTGCTTGAGCTACTTCATATGGATCTCTTTGGTCCCAATGCCTACAAGAGTCTGGGTGGTAACTCATTTGGTCTAGTCATACTTGATGATTTTTCAAGATTTACGTGGGTGTTCTTTCTTGATGATAAATCACAGGTCCAAAAGATCTTCAAGAGCTTCGCTAGGAAGGCACAAAATCAATTTGAAATGAAGATCAAGAAGGTTTGTAGCGACAATGGAAGGGAGTTCAAGAACGCAAATGTGGACACCTTTCTTGACGAAGAAGGGATTTCACACGAGTTCTCGGTTACGTACACACCTCAACAAAATGGAGTTGTTGAGAGGAACAACCGAACTCTTATTGAGATGGCGAGAATGATGCTTGATGAGTACAAGACTCCAAAACAATTTTGGGCGGAAGCGGTTGAGACAGCTTGTCATGCAACAAATCGATTGTATCTTCACAAGCTGCTCGGCAAGATGGCATACGAGCTTCTCACCGGTAACAAACCCCAAGTTGGATACTTTCGAGTATCCGGCTCAAATTGCTACATTCTTGATAAGCATCGTCGTTCTAAATTTGCTCCTAAATCTCATGAAGGTTTCCTACTTGGTTATGGCTCAAACTCTCACACTTACTGTGTCTACAACAATTTCACCCGAAATGTTGAAGAGACGGTAGATGTGAAGTTTGATGAATCTAACGGCTGTAGAGCAATTGCCAATTGATGTAGGAGATAAGGATCCTTCGGAAGCAATCCAAGACTTGTCTATTGGCAAGATTCGTCCAACGGAGGTAAAGGAGAGTACATCGTCCGTCCAAGTGGAAGCTTCTACCTCACGACAACGTGAACCAAGAGTTGATACGGAAGCATCCACAAGTGGGACGCACCAAGATGAACAAAACGAGGAAGTACACCAAGATGAACCTCATCAACCTCCTTCTCCACCAAGACAAGAGAACAACAACGCCGATAATGAAGAAGGACAAGATGATGAAGAAGATGTTCCACCCCGTCCCAAGCAAAAGCTTTCACGAGTTCGAGCAAGAGTCTCAAGAGACCACCCCATCGAACAAATATTCAATGATATTCAAACCGGGAGAATCACTCGCTCTAAAACGCGTTTGGTTAATTTTGTGAACATTATTCATTCATCTCTAGCATTGAACCTATGAAGGTTGAAGAAGCATTGGAAGATCTGGATTGGATAAATGCCATGCATGAAGAGCTACACAACTTCGAAAGAAATCAAGTGTGGACATTGGTCGAGAAGCCCGACAACAACCACAACGTCATTGGTACCAAATGGGTGTTTTGCAACAAGCAAGACGAAGATGGTCAAGTCGTCCGCAACAAAGCTCGTCTCGTCGCCCAAGGCTACACTCAAGTCGAAGGTATGGACGACGGTGAGACATATTCCCCTGTTGCTAGACTTGAGTCCATCCGCATCTTACTTGCCTATGCTAATCACCATGATATCACTTTGTACCAAATGGACATTAAAGGTGCTTTTCTAAATGGTGAAATTGAGGAAGAAGTTTATGTTAAACAACCTCCCGGCTTTGTCAATCCTAAGAAACTCGATCACATTTACAAACTTCACAAAGCTCTTTATGGTCTTAAACAAGCTCCTAGAGCGTGGTATAAATGCTTGACCAAGTTCCTTATTGAGAAAGGCTTTGAGATTGGAAAGATAGATTCTACCCTTTTCACTAAAAGGGTTAATGGTGAATTATTTGTATGCCAAATTTATGTTGATGATATCGTATTCGGTTCGACTAACCCTCATTTTAGTGAAAATTTTGGGAAGCTAATGTCGGAGAAGTTTGAGATGTCTATGATGAGTGAACTCAAATTATTTCTTGGTTTGCAAATCAAGCAAACTAAGGAAGGCACCTTTGTTTCTCAAACAAAGTACACCAAGGACTTATTCAAGAAGTTCAACATGCAAGAAAGCAAAGGTATGAAAACTCCCATGCCAACTAGTGGACATCTGGATTTGACCAAGGATGGCAAACCGGTTGACCAAAAGGTTTATCGCTCTATGATTGGTTCGTTATTATATATATGTGCCTCCCGTCCCCATATTATGCTAAGTGTGTGCATGTGTGCACGATATCAAGCGGCCCCCAAAGAATGTCATCTTAAGGTTGTGAAAAGGATAGTGGGATACTTAATACATACACCAAATTTTGGCATTTGGTATCCTAAGAGGTCCTCTTTTGATCTTGTTGGCTATTCCGACTCGGACTATGCCGGAGACAAGGTTGATAGAAAGTCCACTTCGAGTACTTGTCAATTTCTTGGTAGATCACTTGTGTCTTGGTCCTCCAAGAAACAAAACTCGGTATCCTTATCCATCGCTGAAGCGGAATACATTGCCGCCGGTTCATGTTGTGCTCAATTACTTTGGATTACCCAAACTCTTAGAGATTATGGGATCAACGTGAAACATGTTCCATTGCTTTGTGACAATGAGAGTGCTATTAAGATTGCTCACAATCCCGTGCAACATTCTCGAACTAAGCATATTGAAGTACGTCATCATTTCATTTGAGATGATGTTGCTAAAGGGGACATTGATCTTAAGCATGTTCGTACCGATAAGCAATTAGCGGATATATTCACCAAACCACTTGATGAGAAAGTTTTCTGCCATTTGATAGGTCAATTTAACATCATTGATGCTTCAAACTTGGAATAGGAACTCCATTTGAATACATGCAAGGCATGAGCCGATGACTAATCCTTGATACTTCTCTTATGATGATGATCATATGTCTTGGATATATTTGCACCCTTGCATGCTATCTAACCCTTGTAGGTACTTGGATAAATCTAAATACATGAGATTTCAACTCACTCACATCTTGAGCAATCTCTACATCTCCAAGTCCCTACACAATGGTGGTTGAAGATAAGGAAGCATGAAACCCATCATCATATCCTTTGACAAATTCCATATATCAAATTTCATTGGTATTAAATTTCATGATTGTCATGTTGGATACACAAGTGCTCTTCCTTGCAAGAATAACCCATGTAGGTAGATGAACTTCAATTACAAGTGGTGCTCCCAACTCTTGATGAGCTACATCAACCTTGAGCAATCCACACAAGTTCAACTACATGATCAAGTTCAACACCACCACCCAAGGTATGCTATTCCATCTTAGAGAAGCTTTACTCCAAGTCATGGGTCAAAGCAGCTCAACAAGATGCGAATACATCAAAAGCGTAAATGAAAAATGGTAACCCCATTTTGAGCTTAAACGATGATCATGACCTACGATCAAGTGTTCTCACTTGACTCCTCAATCAATATGCTCTAACATAGGTGACTCTGTCGCCGACCAATTCTAGATGAAGTTCCCTAGTGTTTCTATGTATTCTTGCATTTGTCTCTTGCATATTTGTTTCCCTTCATCTAGATTTCTTTTCTTTGTTTTTGTTCTGCATTCCCAGCATCCAATTCATTGCAAATCCTTCGGTTAATTCCTTGCAAATCTTTGTGAGAGCTTATTTGCCTAGTGAGCTGAGGTGACAAATGTTCTCTCTGTCTGAAACTCGGTCATACTGATTCGTCTCTTTCAGTCAAGCCGAACCATTTTGGTGCAACCGAAAAATATAACTTGGTGTCACCGATTTCACTGCAGAGAAAACAATTTGCCACTTGTTCCTGCACTTTTGTTCCAGCTCCACTCGATGATTCTTATCCTCTACCAGCATCACAATCTCTATGCTACTTTGCTCTGTGACTCAAGGACCAAACCTATTTTGTCTCACACTCCAGAAGATCCCTTCTTGGAAATTGATGTCAAAGGGGGAGAGAGAGATCACATCAAAGCTTATTCTCTTCAAAGGGGGGAGAGAGAGAGAAAAAGGGAGAGAGAAGGCCCAGATGCTTGGTGTTCAAGAGGAGAGAAGTCACATGTCTTTAAGAGGGGTAAGACATGTCTATGTTATGTTATGTTCATGATCTGTTTTGCTCTGATTTTGTTTCCCTATGTTCTCCCATTATCCAATACAAGATTCACGGGGAGAAAAACTGCTAGGGAAGGAAATTTTTGAATTCATTGCATATCTTTATCCTTTGGGGACATGTCTATATCCTATAGAGTACCCAGTACTCACTCTCTACATGTCATCCCAATCTTGATACTCTTGTGGCTTCTTTTGTTTGCTCTGTCTAGTAGATGTATCTGTGTTATCTAACCTTGTTTACTCAGGTTCATCTGTTCCTAAGCCAGCTCAAGACCACAAGGTAAGTATATGCATCACACTCATGTGTATGAAGATTTCTTGCTAATGTACGTATTGTTTGCAAGGAGGAATCATGAACATGAAGTTACAATTTCCATATTCACATCATTTGCTCTGATGCACATAGCCAAGATACATGTAACACATTGCTTGCTCTGTCATGATTATGCATTCACATGCTCTTACATTCCATATTGACATGATTGCATACATGTAGGGGGAGCCCATGCACGTTGCATGTCTTTCCAAAGCTTTACTTGTTATTCTCTATATCTTTATCTAAAGCTTTGATGTATGTTGTCATCAATTACCAAAAAGGGGGAGATTGAAAGCACAAGTGCTCCCTGGGTGGTTTTGGTAATTAATGCCAACATATCTCTTGTTGGACTAGTGTTCTCATCTAGTATGTTTCAGATAAGTTCAACAATGGAGTGGCATGGACTAGAGGATGTGGAACCCTTCCAAGATGATGAGGACAAAGGATTGGCTCAATCTCAAAGCACAAGACTCTACATTTTGCTTTTAGTGATCCAAGATCACATTGAGTCCATAGGAAAGCCAATACTATTAAAAGGGGATGAGGTGTTGCTTAATGGTTTGCTTGCTCAAAGTGCTTTGTGATATGCTCCAAAGACCTCAACCACTTTCCCATATCCACATATGTCCCAAACCAAAAGTCAAACTCGGCCCCACCGAAATTTCCTACCCGGCGCCACCGAGTTCACTTGACATAGCCACTGCCAGAAACCCTAGTCAAATCGGTCTCACCGAGATGGGATTGCAAACTCTTTGTTTCCCTTCACAACGTTTCGGTCTAACCGTGATGAGCGATTGGTCCCACCGAGTTCGCAATGCAAACTCTCTGTTTCCCCTTCGTAACGTTTCGGTCTAACCGAGATGAGAGAATTGGTCCCATCGAGTTTGCCTGACCAACTCTCTGTTTGCCTATTACCAAAATCGGTCCCATCGAGTTTGTGTAATCGGTCTCACCGAGACTACGTTATGCCCTAACCCTAATGGAATCGGTCCCACCGAGTTAACGTGTCGGTCCCACCGAAATGTCTAACGGTCACATTATGAACTAAATCGGTCCGACCGAGTTGTCTGATTCGGTCCCACCGAGTTTGGTGATTTGTGTGTAACGGTTAGATTTTGTGTGGAGGCTATATATACCCCTCCACCCACCCTTCATCAATGGAGAGATCCATCAGAACATGCCTACACTTCCAACATACATTTTCTGAGAGAGAACCACCTACACTTGTGTTGAGGTCAAGATATTCCATTCCAACCACATAAATCTTGATCTCTACCCTTCCCCAAGTTGCTTTTCACTCAAACCCTCTTCCACCAAATCCAATCCTATGAGAGAGAGCTGAGTGTTGGGGAGACTATCATTTGAAGCGCAAGAGCAAGGAGTTCATCATCAACACACCATCTATTTACCTTTTGGAGAGTGGTATCTCCTAGATTGGTTAGGTGTCACTTGGGAGCCTCCGTCAAGATTGTGGAGTTGAACCAAGGAGTTTGTACGGGCAAGGAGATCGCCTACTTCGTGAAGATCTACCCCTAGTGAGGCAAGTCCTTCATGGGCGATGGCCATGGTGGGATAGACAAGGTTGCTTCTTCGTGGACCCTTCGTGGGTGAAGCCCTCCATGGACTCGCGCAACCATTACCCTTCGTGGGTTGAAGTCTCCATCAACGTGGACGTACGATAACGCCACCTATCGGAACCACACCAAAAATCTCCGTGTCTCCAATTGTGTTTGCACACTCAAATCCCATCCCTTTACATTCTTGCAACTTGCATGGTTTATTTTCCTCTGCTCATATACTCTTGTCATGCTTGCTTGATATGTATTGTGAATGTTTAAACTTGTGCCAAAACTCCACTTCAACTTAAAGAAATTAAAAACTACAACTTTTCTTACTAAGTGTCTCTTCACCCCCCCTCTAGACACCTCTTCTCGATCCTTTAAAAAAGTGAAACTCGTCCCCACCGAAATGTTCTATTCGGCGCCACCGAGCTCACTTGACATAGCCACTACCGCAAACCCTAGTCACTTCAGTCTCACCGATAGGGATCTCGGTCTCACCGAGATGGGATTGCAAACTCTCTATTTCCCTTCGTAAAGTTTCGGTCCAACCGAGATGAGCGATCGGTCCCACCGAGTTCGCAATGCAAACTCTCTGTTTCCCTTTCATAACGTTTTGGTCTCACCGAAATAAGCGATTCGGTCCCACCGAGTTGGCCTGACCAACTCTCTGGTTAGCTTATTACCAAAATCGGTCCACCGAGTTTGTGTAATCGGTCTCACCGAGATTACATTATGCCCTAACCCTAATGAAATCGGTCCCACCGAGTTGACATGTCGGTCCCACCAAAAAGCCTAACGTTCACATTTTGAACTGAATAGGTCCAACCGAGTTTTCTGATCCGGTCCCACCGAGTTTGGTAAATTGTGTGTAACAGATAGATTTTGTGTGGAAGCTATATATACCCCTCCACCCTTCCTTCATTGTGGAGAAGAGCCATCAGAACATGCCTACACTTCAGCATTCATTTTCTGAGAGAGAGAACCACCTACTCATGTGTTGAGACCAAGATATTCCATTCCAACCATTTGAATCTTGATCTCTAGCCTTCCCCAAGTTGCTTTCCACTCAAATCATCTTTCCACCAAATCCAAATCTGTGAGAGAGAGTTGAGTGTTGGGGAGACTATCATTTGAAGCACAAGAGCAAGGAGTTCATCATCAACATACCGTCTATTACCTTTTGGAGAGTAGTGTCTCCTAGATTGGTTAGGTGTCACTTGGGAGCCTTCGTCAAGATTGTGGAGTTGAACCAATGAGTTTGTACGGGCAAGGTGATCGCCTATTTCATGAAGATCTACCCTAGTGAGGCAAGTCCTTCGTGGGCGATGGCCATGGTGGGATAGAAAAAGTTGCTTCTTCGTGGACCCTTCATGGGTGGAGCCCTCCGTGGACTCGCACAACCGTTACCCTTCGTCGGTTGAAGTCTCCATCAACGTGGATGTACGATAGCACCACCTATCGAAACCACGCCTAAAATCTCCGTGTCTACATTGCGTTTGCTCCCTCCAAACTCCTCCCTTTACCTTCATGTGCAATGTTTTACATTCCGCTGCTTTACTCTTAGACTTGCATGTGTAGGTTGATTGCTTGACTTGTGCTAAGTTGTTAAAATCTGTCAAGACTTAAAATTGGGAAAAGGCAAGATTTTTATTTGGTCAAGTAGTTTAATCACCCCCCCCCCTCTAGACATACTTCTGATCCTACATATTCACACATGTATTTAAATTTCTGGTCAATACAATTCTAACATGAATAACAAAACTTTATCATGATTAAGGAAATATAATAATAACCATTTTATTATTGCTTCTAAGGCATATTTCCATCACAATATAACTTCTATATGAATATAAGCAAACATAACTCATTACGTTGTCTTCCTTGTGCAACATCAACTATTTGACCAAGCAGGAGATATTTGATGGGGGATCACAATCATAAAAGATGTCCAAGATAGTATATTTATATGTTAATCCTCTCTCCCTTTATTAATCTTGCATGAATTGCATCAATGAGCAATACTATGTTTGTTAATTTCCAATAAGTTTTATCAACCATACTCTTTCTATCTAAAGTTATTACTTCACATAGGGTTAGCATATGATATTTTATTCGTTTTTATTGCTAAGATTGAAACAAGAAGGTAAAGAAGCAAAACTCCAACTACTCTTTAAAATATAACTCTCAACACGATTACATAGATAGGTAGATCACGAACCAAGCACTCGAAACTAGATCATACTAAGCTTTTATTCTTCTAAATCAAAAAATAAGTAAGGACTAGACTAAGATAGATAATGATGGTAAAAGTGATGGTGATACGATACTGGGGAACCTCCCCCAAGCTTGGAACAAGCCAAGAGTGGTGCCCATACCCAAGAATGAATAAGATAACCTCTTGGGTGAGTGACGTGTTTTGAGCACAAACTGCCTCAACAGCCTTTAGTGCATTAATTTCAGATATAGTAAGATTGGCAAGGTGAGAGTAAAAGGAGTCTCCCTCTTCTTCGTTAGCCTTAAAAGGATACGATGGTTTATCCGCTTCTCCACTGACCTTGTCACCAGTAGCCTCCTCAGCCCCTTCTTGTTCGGCCGCGTCCTCCTCTCCTGATGACCACTCCTAATAAACCTACCTAAAAGGGCATTTTCCTGGAGAAGGTCATACGATCCGGTGCTTGGTGCGAAGACTTCGTGGAGCCATGGGGATCTAGATCTGTCAGAAAAACAGCCCAAAACAAGAATAAAGGAGAAACTTGTGATAGGGTGGTCAAAACATCACGGAGTATATATAATGAATTTTTATCTTGCAAAACAAGTATTCGGGAAGAAAACGGAGTTAGGAAGGCACATGAGGGGCCCACAAGGCAACCCAGCGCACCAAGGGGGTAGGGCACGCCATGTTGCCTTGTGACCTCCTCATGGGTCTCCTCCGTTGGTTCTTATTTGTAATTTTTTAAATATTCCAAAATAGATGGAAATAATTTTTATGGAATTTTCTGAGTCGGTGTATTTACCATATCACATACCTACTCCTTTTTAGGGTTGTGGGGCATTCTGGAAGGTCTCTTTTATGTGTTCCTCTGGTGTCATTGTTTGAATAATATTGGTATCAATATTAGTGGGCGTACATGAGATATAGTGTTTTATTATTTTCCCATTAACCACCCCTGGATTAGTGCCCTCAACATTGTTGATCTTAATAGCTCCGAAGCGGTAAACTTTTTCGATGATATATGGCCCTTCCCATTTAGAGAGAAGTTTTCCTGCAAACAAATCTAAAACGAGAATTGTACAATAGAACTTGATCACCTACTTTAAATTCCAATTTTTATATTCACTTATCATGCCATCTTTGAACTTTTTCTTTAAACAACTTGGCATTTTCATAAGCATGGGTCCTCCATTCATATAAAGAGTTAATATCAAATAACCTCTTTTCACCGGCAAGTTTGACATCATAGTTAAGTTCTTTAAGTGCCAAATAGGCTTTATGTTCTAGTTCAAGAGGCCAATGACATGCTTTTCCATAGACCATTTTATATGGAGACATGCCCATAGGATTTTATAAGCAGCTCTATAAGCCCATAATGCATCATCAAGTTTCTTAGACCGATTCTTTTTAGATCTATTAATTGTCTTTTGCAAAATTAATTTTATTCCCCTATTGTTCAATTCAACTTGACCACTAGACTTAAGATGATAAGGTGATGCAATTCTATGGTTAACATCATATTTAGCTAGGAGTTTATGAAATGCACCATGAATAAAATGTGAACCACCATCAGTCATTAAATATCTCGGGACTCCAAACCTCACGAAGATAACTTCTTTAAGCATTTTAATAGAGGTGTTGTGATCAACACTACTAGTTGGAATAACTTCTACCCTCTTAGTAACGTAATCAACAACAACTAAAATATGAGTATAGCCATTAGAGGAAGGAAAAGGTCCCATATAATCAAATCCCCTAACATCAAATGGCTCAATAATGAGTGAATAATTCATAGGCATTTCCTGGCGTCTACCAATATTACCAATTATTTGACATTCATCACAAGAAAGGATGAACTTATGTGCATCTTTGAAGAGAGTAGGCCAGTAAAAACCAGAATGTAGTACCTAATGTGCAGTTCTGTCTCCTGCATGGTGTCCTCTGTATGCCTCGGAATGACACTTTCATAGGATTTGTTCTTGTTTGTGCTCAGGTACACATCGTCTAATAACACCATCTTCTACTACTTCATACAAATGTGGGCCATCCCAAAAGTAATGTCTTAAATCAAAGAACTTTTTCTTTCGTTGGTATGTGTAACTAGGTGGTATATATTTAGCAACAATGTAATTGGCATAGTTTGCATACTAAGGATTATTACGAGAAGTAGAAGCATTTATAACAGCTAATTGCTCATCAGGAAAACTATCATCAATTGGCAGTGCGTCATCAAGAACATTTTCCATCCTAGATAAATTATCTGCTACAGGAATTTTAGATCCTTTTCTATCAACAATATGCAAATCAAACTCTTGTAATAGTAGAACCCACCTGATTAGTCTAGGTTTAGCATATTACTTTTCCATAAGATATTTAATAGCAGTATGATCAGTGTGAATAGTAACATTAGAATCAATAATATAAGGTCTAAATTTATCACATGCAAACACAACTGCTAAAATTTATTTCTCAGTAGTAGCATAATTCTTTTTAGCATTGTCTAGAGTCTTACCAGCATAATGAATAACATTCAATTTCTTGTCAACTCTTTGACCTAGGACAACACCCATAGTATAATCACTAGCATCACACATAATTTCAAAAGGTAGATTCCAATTAGGTGGATGAACAATATGTGCAGAAATTAAGGCTTTCTTAACTATTTCAAAGGCTTCTACAGAATCATCATCGAAAACAAATGAAACATCTTTTTGTAGAAGATTAGTAAGAGGCCTAGAAATTTTATAGAAGTATTTGATGAACCTCCTATAGAAACTAGCATGACTAACACTACTAGTTGGAATAGCTTCTACCCTCTTAGTAACGTAATCAACAACAACTAAAATATGAGTATAGCCATTAGAGGAAGGAAAAGGTCCCATATAATCAAAGCCCCAAACATCAAATGGTTCAATAATGAGTGAATAATTCATAGGCATTTCCTGACGTCTACCAATATTACCAATTATTTGACATTCATCACAAGAAAGGATGAACTTATGTGCATCTTTGAAGAGAGTAGGCCAGTAAAAACCAGACTGTAGTACCTAATGTGCAGTTCTGTCTCCTACATGGTGTCCTCTATATGCCTTGGAATGACACTTTCATCGGATTTGTTCTTGTTTGTGCTTAGGTACACATCGTCTAATAACACCATCTTCTACTCCTTCATACAAATGTGGGCCATCCCAAAAGTAATGTCTTAAATCAAAGAACTTTTCCTTTTGTTGGTATGTGTAACTAGGTGGTATATATTTAGCAACAATGTAATTGGCATAGTCTGCATACTAAGGATTATTATGAGAAGTAGAAGCATTTATAACAGCTAATTGCTCATCGGGAAAACTATCATCAATAGGCAGTGCGTCATCAAGAACATTTTCCATCCTAGATAAATTGTCTGCCACATAATTTTTAGCTCCTTTTCTATCAACAATATGCAAATCAAACTCTTGTAATAGTAGAACCCAATTGATTAGTCTAGGTTTAGCATCTTACTTTTCCATAAGATATTTAATAGCAGTATGATCAGTGTGAATAGTAACATTAGAATCAATAATATAAGGTCTAAATTTATCACATGCAAACACAACTGCTAACATTTATTTCTCAGTAGTAGCATAATTCTTTTGAGCATTGTCTAGAGTCTTACTAGCATAATGAATAACATTCAATTTCTTGTCAACACTTTGACCTAGGACAACACCAATAGCATAATCACTAGCATCACACATAATTTCAAAAGGTAGCTTCCAATCAGGTGGTTGAACAATAAGCGCAGAAATTAAGGCTTTCTTAACTATTTCAAAGGCTTCTACAGAATCATCATCGAAAACAAATGAAACATCTTTTTGTAGAAGATTAGTAAGAGGCCTAGAAATTTTATAGAAGTATTTGATGAACCTGCTATAGAAACTAGCATGACCAACACTACTAGTTGGAATAGATTCTACCCTCTTAGTCATGTAATCAACAACAACTAAAATATGAGTATAGCCATTAGAGGAAGGAAAAGGTCCCATATAATCAAAGCCCCAAACATCAAATGGTTCAATAATGAGTGAATAATTCATAGGCATTTCATGGCGTCTACCAATATTACCAATTCTTTGACATTCATCACAAGAAAGGATGAACTTATGTGCATCTTTGAAGCGAGTAGGCCAGTAAAAACCAGACTGTAGTACCTAATGTGCAGTTCTGTCTCCTGCATGGTGTCCTCTGTATGCCTTGGAATGACACTTTTATAGGATTTGTTCTTGTTTGTGCTCAGGTACACATCGTCTAATAACACCATCTTCTACTCCTTCATACAAATGTGGGCCATCCCAAAAGTAATGTCTTAAATCAAAGAATTTTTTCTTTTGTTGGTATGTGTAACTAGGTGGTATATATTTAGCAATAATGTAATTGGCATAGTCTGCATACTAAGGATTATTACGAGAAGTAGAAGCATTTATAATAGCTAATTGCTCATCGGGAAAACTATCAGCAATAGGCAGTGCGTCATCAAGAAAATTTTCCATCCTAGATAAATTATCTGCTACAGGATTTTTAGCTCCTTTTCTATCAACAATATGCAAATCAAACTCTTGTAATAGTAGAACCCACCTGATTAGTCTAGGTTTAGCATCTTACTTTTACATAAGATATTTAATAGCAGTATGATCAGTGTGAATAGTAACATTAGAATCAATAATATAAGGTCTGAATTTATCACATGCAAACACAATTGCTAAAATTTATTTCTCAGTAGTAGCGTAATTGTTTTGAGGATGTCTAGAGTCTTACTAGCATATTGAATAACATTCAATTTTTTGTCAAGTCTTTGACCTAGGAAAACACCAATAGCATAATCACTAGCATCACACATAATTTCAAAAGGTAGATTCCAATCAGGTGGTTGAACAATAGGTGCGGAAATTAAGGCTTTCTTAACTATTTCAAAGGCTTCTACAAAATCATCATCGAAAACAAATGAAACATCTTTTTGTAGAAGATTAGTAAGAGGCCTAGAAATTTTATAGAAGTATTTGATGAACCTCCTATAGAAACTAGCCTGACCAAGGAAACTGCTTATACCTTTAGTATCTTTGGGACATGGAATTTTCTCAATTGCATCAACTTTAGCTTTATCTACTTCAATAGCTCGTTCATAAATTTTATGCCCAAGTACTATACATTCTTTCACCACGAAGTGGCACTTCTCCCAGTTCAAGATAAGACTGGTTTATTCAAATCTCTACAGCACTTGGTTAAGATTGCTTAAGCAATCATCAAAAGAAGTTCCGTAAACGGATAAATCATCCATGAATACCTCAATAATCTTTTCACAAAAATTGGAGACTATAGCAGTCATACATCTTTGGAAAGTAGCGGGTGCATTACATAAACCAAAAGGCGTACATCTATAAGCATAAGTTCCAAAAGGACAAGTAAAAGTAGTTTTCTCTTGATCTTCTTTCGATACAGGTATTTGAGAAAACCAGAATATCCATCAAGGAAACAAAAGTGTGTATGCTTAGACAATCTTTCTAACATTTGATCAATAAAAGGCAAGGGGTAATGATCTTTTCTAGTAGCTTTATTTAATTTCCTAAAATCCATCCTATAACTAGTTACAATTCTTTGTGGGATAAGTTCATTTTTATTATTAAATAGGAACAATAGTAATGCCTCCTTTCTTAGGGACACAATGAACAGGACTTACCACATCCTTCCTGCTTCCAGAAGCTTTAATATTTCAGTTCTTTGCCACATCCTTCATTTTATGATTCGGATGATGTTGATGGTCAACAATTGGTTTAGCGTCTGGTTCCATATTAATCTTGTGTTGACACAAAGTGGGGTTGATGCCCTTAAGTTCATCAAGAGTATATCCAATAGCTGCACGGTGATTCCATAGAGTTTTAAGTAATCTCTTTTCTTCATGCTTTGAAAGGTTAGCATTGATAATACATGATATATCTTATTTTCATCAAGGTATGCATATTTCAGTATATCGGGTAGTTTTCTTTAGGTCAAACACATGGTCACACTTAGGTGGGAGAGGCTCTCCCAGAGTTTCAACATGCATATTATGCTTAAGAATAGGTGCTTGTTTAAATAATATCTTATCTATTTCATTTCTTTCATTCATATGCATATCATTTTCATGGTCTAGCAAATATTGTTCTAATGGATTAGTAGGAGGTACGGCAATAGAAGTAGGACCAATAATTTCATCTTTACTAGACAATTCTTTCTCATGTGGTTGTTTACTTAACTTTTATAAATTGAACTCGTGAGATACATCGCCAAATTCTAACCTTCTCTTTAACACAATCAATTTCAGCATTAACACTATTCAAGAAGGGTCTACCAAATATAATGGGAGAAAAATTCTCTCGTTGTGGTCCAAGTACTAAGAAATTAGTAGGGTATTTAATCTTACCACATAATACTTCAACATCTCTAATAGGGTATTTAACTCCATCCTTGGGTATTCCTGCAAGCTTAAACAATCCACAAATATCATCTATATATATCAAGTGCATATCAGGATGTATTGTTCCATCTCCTACATAAGGATTAGCTAGCAATTTCTCTAACATACCCGAAGGAATCTCATAATAAATATTTTCAGTAGGTTCAGTAGGTTGAGGGCAACTCTTATTGCCTTCGGTCGAGGTGAAGATACCCTGAACAAGACCCTCAAAGGATTATTTTCCATAGCAACAAGTGACAATAAATTTCACCACGTAATATAAATGTTTCCTTACCAAATTTCACTTACCAAAGGCGCTTCACTCCCCGACAACGGTGCTAGAAAAGAGTGTTAATGACCCACAACTATAGAGGATCAATCATATTCCTTTCAATAAGTAGGAGTGTCGAACCCAATGAGGAGCAAAAGAAAATGATAAGCGGTTTTCAGCAAGGTATTCTTTGCAAGTACTGAAAGTAGTGGTAACATGTAGTTTTGTAGCAATATAATTCGTAACAAGTAGCAATAGTAACAATGGTGTAGCAAGGTGGCTCAATCCTTTTCATAGCAAAGCAAAGTGTTCTTGAGGGCACATGGGAATTCTCATCTAGCCACGTTCATCATGTTTGGTTGGTTCACGTTTGCTACTTTGATAATTTGATATGTGGGTGGACCAGTGCTAGGGTATTGTTCTTACTTGAACAAACAACCCTCTTATGATTACCCCCTCTAGCAAGCATCCTCAACTACGAAAGAATAATTAATATAAATTTAACCATAGTATTAAACATATGGATCCAAATCAACACATCAACCCCTTACAGAATAACGCATAAACTAGGGTTTAAGCTTTTGTCACTCTCGCAACCCATCATCTACTTATTACTCCCCAATTCCTTCCCTTAGGCCCAAATATGGTGAAGTGTCATGTAGTCGACATTCACATGACACCACTAAAGGAAGAACAACATACATATTATCAAAATATCGAACGAATACCAACTTCACATGATTACTCATAACAAGACTTCTCCCATGTCCTCAAGAACAAAAGTAACTACTCACAAATCACATTTATGTTCAAGATCAGAGGTGTATTGAATATGCTTAAGGATTTGAACATATAGTCTTCCACCAAATAAACCAACTAGCATCAACTACAAGATGTAATCAACACTACTACCAACCCATAGGTACCAATCTGAGGTTTTGGGACAAAGATTGAATACAAGAGATGGCCTAGGGTTTGAGAGGAGATGGTGTTAGTGAATATGTTGATGAATATTGGTCTTCCCACGGTGAGAGTATCCCCAACGGAATCGCTCTACCGGAGAGCAAAAGTGCTCCTGCCCAGGTTACGCCTTGAGATGGCAATGCTTCATCTCGAAAGTCTTCCTCTTATTTATTTTCTAGGGTAAAATCCTTCATATAGCAGAAGATGGGCATCGGAGGCCAGCTTTGGGCCCCACAAGGCGTCAGGGCATGCCCTGGGGGTGGGCGTGCCCTGTTGCCTTGTGAGCAGCAGGTGACCCCCCCTCTGGTATTTCTTTGTTCCGGTATTTTTGATATATTCAATAAAAAAATCTTCGTGAAGTTTCAGGTCATTTGGAGCTCCCTAGAATAGATATCTCTGTTATAGCTCTTTTAGGTCCAGAATTCCAGCTGCCGATAATTTCGCTCTCCATGTAAATCTTGCAAATTAAGAGATAAAAGGCATTAGAATTGCATCATAAAGTGAAATAATGACCAAAAACATTATAAATAATAGTAGGAAAACATGATGCAAAATGTAAGTATCAAGGTGTTGTAGGAGACCCAAAATTTGGGGCGGCTGTTGAGTGGAGAATGTGGCATCGTCTGTTTCCAAAACCACTGGCACCAGGGGAAGCGGTGGTGATCCCAGAGAGCCTAGATCATGCATGTGGTGGGGTTCCCTAGACCATCATGGCAGGGACACGAATGATGGGCCATTCTCCAAGAAGTCCACAACCCACCAGAGAGTGGAAAAGGGGTCGTAATGGCACCCTCCAGAAAGGTGCGTCTGGGATCATCACCATCAGCTTGGGGTGAGCGGTTGGTTTACTAGTCACCATCAGACTACCCCACATCAGCTTCATGCTGGCCCAGCATAGACATGTCAGCCGACAGAGCAAGGGGCGCAAGAGTAAGGCGCGGTCTATCATCCAAGGGAGTAGGGATCTCAGAAGTAGGGTCAGTCATTAGTTGGGGCAAGGTATTGGTCAACTTTGCATCCTGCATGGGGACGGCTAGCACTGGCACGCCATGCATCCTTTGCCGTAGATTAGCAGCACCAAGCAGGGAGAGTGTAGCCAGATTCCCAATTTCACCGTCGGCCAAAGCTATGTACTCTGGAGGCCATTTCTGGTACTCAGGCGAAGGGGGAAATAATCACGATGGCCATCTCTATGAACTTGAAGGCCACCATGATCTCACGTGAGTAGTTTCCTTTGGACAATGGGTCTGTAGCAGTAACTGGTTGGTTTTCTCTCTCATGTTTCCAATACAAAGATCACATAGTTGCACTACATGAGTGTGATCCATCTGATGTAATTTGTTGGTGTGTTTGTTGTGATATCATGAATTGTCATTTTATGATCAGAGTTGTCCATGAATTTCTTTGAGATCTATTTGGTTTTTCATTTGCATAATTCTTATTCATATATGCTCTCCAATATATTATTCTATCTCTAGCGGAGTTAGGGTTGTGTGTTCAATCTTGCAAATAATCTACCACAATGACAAAAAGTGGAAAAGGCTGCATTGTGTTGTTGTCGCTAGGTATAAAAATATGATTGTGTAATGTCCTTTGAACACTGGGTGAAGACAATATATCATCTACTTCATGTTAGTACTTAATGCAATACTCGGTTTTACTTAATACTTTGATATGCATGCTGGATACCGGTCTTGGGCTAGAGTATTAGTTATAGATGCAATTGGATAACGGTCTATAGATAGTGTGTTGTGATGCTCATGTTTTAGTTAAGCCACGGATGGTCATACTCAGAAATATTGCAATTTAATCGATGATCAACTGTATTTTGTTCACCACACCATCCTATCTTTGGAGTGAACCTACGGATCCTAGTCCATCTTGAAGGAAATATGCCCTAGAGGCAATAATAAAGTTGTTGTTTATATTTCCTTATATCATGATAAATGTTTATTATTCATGCTAGAATGGCATTACCCGGAAACTTAGTACATGTGTGAATACATAGACAAACAGAGTGTCACTAGTTTGCCTCTACTTGACTAGCTCGTTGAATCAATGATGGTTATGTTTCCTAACCATAGACATGAGTTGTCATTTGATTAACGGGATCACATCATTAGAGAATGATGTGATTGACTTGACCCATCTGTTAGCTTAGCACGATGGTCGTTTAGTTTGTTGCTATTGCTTTCTTCATGACTTATACATGTTCCTATGACTATGAGATTATGCAACTCCCGAGTATCGGAGGAACACTTTGTGTGCTACCAAACGTCACAACGTAACTGGGTGATTATAAAGGTGCTCTAAAAGTGTCTCTGATGGTGCTTGTTGAGTTGGCATAGATCAAGATTAGGATTTGTCACTCTGATTGTCGGAGAGGTATCTCTGGGCCCTCTCGGTAATGCACATCACAATAAGCCTTGCAAGCAATGTAGCTAATGAGTTAGTTATGGGATGTAGCATTATGGAATGAGTAAAGAGACTTGTCGGTAACGAGATTGAACTAGGTATTGAGATACCGACGATTGAATCTCGGGCAAGTAACATACCGATGACAAAGGGAACAACGTATGTTGTTATGCAGTTTGACCAGGAAAGATCTTCGTAGAATATGTAGGAACCAATAAGAGCATACAGGTTCCGCTATTGGTTATCGACCGAAGACGAGTCTCGGACATGTCTACATAGTTCTCGAACCCGTAGGGTCCGCACGCTTAACGTTCGGTGACGATCGGTAATATGAGTTTATGTGTTTTGATGTACCGAAGGTAGTTCGGAGTCCCGGATTTGATCACAGACATGACGAGGAGTCTCGGAATGGTTGAGACATAAATATCGACATATTGGATGACTATATTTGGACTTCGGAAGGGTTCCGGGCAACTTCGGATAAATACCGGAGTACCGGGGGGTTACCGGAACCCCCCGGGGAGCGTAATGGGCCTATTGGGCCTTAGTGGAGAAGAGGAGGGGCTGACAGGGCAGGCCGCGCGCCCCCTCTCCCTCTAGTCCGAATTGGACAGGGGGCGCCCCCCTTTCCTTCCCCCTCCCTCCTCCTTCCCTCTCTCCTACTCCTACTCTTGGAAGGGTTGGAGTCCTACTCCCGGTGGGAGTAGGACTCCCCTTGGGCGCGCCTAGGAGGGTCGGCCGCTCCCCCTCCTCCACTCCTTTATATACAGGAAGGGCGGGCACCCCATAGACACTGATTAGTTGATCTTTTAGCCGTGTGCGGTGCTCCCCTCCACCATATTCCACCTCCGTCATATCGTAGCGGTGCTTAGGCGAAGCCCTGTGTCGGTAGCATCATCATCACCGTCATCATGCCGTCGTGCTGACGGAACTCTCCCTCGAAGCTCTGCTGGATAGGAGTTCGTGAGACGTCACCGAGCTGAACGTGTGCTGAACTCGAAGGTGTCGTACGTTCGGTACTTGGATCGGTCGGATCGTGTGAAGACGTACGACTACATCAACCGCGTTCTCATAAAGCTTCCGCTTACGGTCTACGAGGGTACGTGGATGAAACTCTCCCCTATCGTTGCTATGCATCACCATGATCTTGCGTGTGTGTAGAAAAGTTTTGAAATTACTACGTTCCCCAACAGTGGCATCAGAGCCAGGTTTATGCGTAGATGTTATATGCACGAGTAGAACACAAAGGAGTTGTGGGCGTGGGTATATACATATTGCTTGCCGTCACTAGTTGATTCTTGATTCAGCGGCATTGTTGGATGAAGCGGCCCAGACCGACATTATGCGTACGCTTACGCGAGACTGGTTCTACCGACATGCTTCGCACACAAGTGGCTAGTGGGTGTCTGTTTCTCCAGCTTTAGTTGAATCGGATTCAATGAACAGGGTTCTTTCTGAAGATAAAAAAGAAATCACTATACCGCGTTGTGGTTTTTGATGCGTAGGTAAGAACGGTTCTTGCTCAGCCCGTAGCAGCCACGTAAAACTTGCAACAACAAAGTAGAGGACGTCTAACTTGTTTTTGCAGGGCATGTTGTGATGTGATATGGTCAAGACATGATGCTAAATTTTATTGTATGAGATGATCATGTTTTGTAACACAGTTATCGGCAACTGGCAGGAGCCATATGGTTGTCGCTTTATTGTATGAAATGCAATCGCCATGTAATTGCTTTACTTTATCACTAAGCGGTAGCGATAGTCGTGGAAATAATAGTTGGTGTGGCGACAATGATGCTTCGACGGAGATCAAGGTGTCAAGCCGGTGACAATGGTGATCATGACAGTGCTTTGGAGATGGAGATCACAGGCACAAGATGATGATGACCATATCATATCACTTATATTGATTGCATGTGATGTTTATCATTTATGCATCTTATTTTGCTTAGATCGACGGTAGCATTATAAGATGATCTCTCACTAAATTTCAAGGTATAAGTGTTCTCCCTGAGTATGCACCATTGTGAAAGTTCGCTGTGCCGAGACACCACGTGATGATCGGGTGTGATAAGCTCTACGTTCACATACAACGGGTGCAAGCCAGTTTTTACACACGCAGAATACTTGGGTTAAACTTGACGAGCCTAGCATATGCAGGTATGGCCTCGGAACACTGAGACCGAAAGGTCGAGCATGAATCATATAGTAGATATGATCAACATAGTGATGTTCACCATTGAAAACTACTCCATCTCACGTGATGATCGGACATGGTTTAGTTGATATGGATCACGTGATCACTTAGATGATTAGAGGGATGTCTGTCTAAGTGGGAGTTCTTAAGTAATATGATTAATTAAACTTTAATTTATCATGAACTTAGTACTTGATAGTATTTTCCATGTCTATGTTATTGTAGATAGATGGCCCGTGTTGTTGTTCCATTGAATTTTAATGCATTCCTTGAGAAAGCAAAGTTGAAAGATGATGGTAGCAATTACACGGACTGGGTCCGTAACTTGAGGATTATCCTCATTGCTGCATAGAAGAATTACGTCTTGGAAGCACCGCTAGGTGCCAAATCGCTGCAGGAGCAACGCCAGATGTTATGAATGTTTGGCAGAGCAAAGCTGATGACTACTCGATAGTTCAGTGTGCTATGCTTTACGGCTTAGAACCGGGACTTCAACGATGTTTTGAACATCATGGAGCATATGAGATGTTCCAGGAGTTGAAGTTAATATTTCAAGCAAATGCCCGGATTGAGAGATATGAAGTCTGCAGTAAGTTCTATAGCTGCAAGATGGAGGAGAATAGTTCTGTCAGTGAGCATATAGTCAAAATGTCTGGGTATAACAATCACTTGATTCAGCTGGGAGTTAATCTTCTAGATGATAGTGTCATTGACAGAATTCTTCAATCACTGCCACCAAGCTACAAGAGCTTCGTGATGAACTATAATATGCAAGGGATGGATAAGACAATTCCCGAGCTCTTCGCAATGCTAAAGGCTGCGGAGGTAGAAATCAAGAAGGAGCATCAAGTGTTGATGGTCAACAAGACCACCTGTTTCAAGAAAAAGGGTGAAGGGAAGAAGGGGAACTTCAAGAAGAACAGCAAACCAGTTGCTGCTCAAGTGAAGAAGCCCAAGTCTGGACCTAAGCCTGAGACTGAGTGCTTCTACTGCAAAGGGACTGGTCACTGGAAGCAGAACTGCCCCAAGTATTTGGCGGATAAGAAGGATGGCAAGGTGAACAAAGGTATATGTGATATACATATTATTGATGTGTACCTTACTAATGCTCGCAGTAGCACCTGGGTATTTGATACTGGTTCTGTTGCTAATATTTTCAGCTCGAAACAAGGGCTACGGATTAAGTGAAGATTGGCTAAGGACGAGGTGACGATGCACGTGGGAAATGGTTCCAAAGTCGATGTGATCGCAGTCGGCACGCTACCTTTACATCTACCTTCGGAATTAGTTTTAGACCTGAATAATTGTTATTTGGTGCCAGCGTTGAGCATGAACATTATATCTGGATCTTGTTTGATGCGAGATGGTTATTCATTTAAATCTAAGAATAATGGTTGTTCTATTTATATGAGTAATATCTTCTATGGTCATGCACCCTTGAAGAGTGGTCTATTTTTTATGAATCTCGATAGTAGTGATACACATATTCATAATATTGAAGCCAAAAGATGCAGAGTTGATAATGATAGTGCAACTTATTTGTGGCACTACCATTTAGGTCATATTGGTGTAAAGCGCATGAAGAAACTCCATTCTGATGGACTTTTGGAATCACTTGATTATGAATCACTTGGTACTTGTGAACCATGCCTCATGGGCAAGATGACTAAAATGTCGTTCTCCAGAACAATGGAGCGAGCAACAGATTTGTTGGAAATCATACATGCTGATGTATGTGGTCCGATGAATATAGGGGCTCGCGGCGGGTATCATTATTTTCTCACCTTCACAGATGATTTGAGCAGATATGGGTATATCTACTTGATGAAACATAAGTCTGAAACATTTGAAAAGTTCAAAGAATTTCAGAGTGAAGTGGAAAATCATCATAACAAGAAAATAAAGTTTCTACGATCTGATCGTGGAGGAGAATATTTGAGTTACGAGTTTGGTCTTCATTTGAAACAATGCGGAATAGTTTCGCAACTCACGCCACCCGGAACACCACAACATAATGGTGTGTCTGAACGTCGTAATCGTACTTTACTAGATATGGTGTGATTTGTGATGTCTCTTACTGATTTACCGCTATCGTTTTGGGGTTATGATTTAGAGACAGCTGCATTCACGTTAAATAGGGCACCATCTAAATCCGTTGAGACGACGCCTTATGAACTATGGTTTGGCAAGAAACCAAAGTTGTCTTAAAGTTTGGGGCTGCGATGCTTATGTGAAAAAGCTTCAACCTGATAAGCTCGAACCCAAATTGGAGAAATGTGTCTTCATAGGATACCCGAAGGAGACTGTTGGGTACACCTTCTATCACAGATCCGAAGGCAAGACATTTGTTGCTAAGAATGGATCCTTTCTAGAGAAGGAGTTTCTCTCGAAAGAAGTGAGTGGGAGGAAAGTAGAACTTGACGAGGTAATTGTATCTTCTCCCTTATTGGAAAGTAGTTCATCACTGAAATCGGTTCCAGTGATTCCTACACCAGTAAGTGAGGAAGCTAATGATGATGATCATGAAACTTCTGATCAAGTTACTACTGAACCTCGTAGGTCAACCAGAGTAAGATCCGCACCAGAGTGGTACGGTAATCCTGTTCTGGAGGTCATGTTAATTGACCATGACGAACCTACTAACTATGAGGAAGCGATGATAAGCCCAGATTCCGCAAAATGGCTTGAGGCCATGAAATCTGAGATGGGATCCATGTATGAGAACAAAGTATGGACTTTGGTTGACTTGCCCGATGATCGGCAAGCCATCGAGAATAAATGGATCTTCAAGAAGAAGACTGACGTTGACGGTAATGTTACTGTCTACAAAGCTCGACTTGTTGCAAAAGGTTTTCGACAAGTTCAAGGAGTTGACTACGATGAGACCTTCTCACCCGTAACGATTCTTAAGTCCGTCCAAATCATGTTAGCAATTGCTGCATTTTATGATTATGAAATTTGGCAAATGGATGTAAAGACTGCATTCCTGAATGGATTTCTGGAAGAAGAGTTGTATATAATGCAACCTGAAGGTTTTATCAATCCAAAGGGTGCTAACAAAGTGTGCAAGCTCTAGCGATCCATCTATGGACTGGCGCAAGCATCTCGGAGTTGGAATAAACATTTTGATAGTGTAATCAAAGCATATGGTTTTATACAGACTTTTGGAGAAGCATGTATTTACAAGAAAGTGAGTGGGAGCTATGTAGCATTTCTAATATTATATGTGGATGACATATTGTTGATTAGAAATGATATAGAATTTCTGGATAGCATAAAAGGATACTTGAATAAGAGTTTTTCAATGAAAGACCTCGGTGAAGCTACTTATATATTGGCATCAAGATCTATAGATATAGATCAAGACACTTAATTGGACTTTCACAAAGCACATACCTTGATAAAGTTTTGAAGAAGTTCAAAAGTGGATCAGGCAAAGAAAGGGTTCTTGCCTGTATTACAAGGTGTGAAGTTGAGTCAGACTCAATGCCCGACCACTGCAGAACATAGAGAGAAAATGAAAGGTGTTCCATATGCTTCAACCATAGGCTCTATCATGTATGCAATGCTGTGTACCAGACATGATGTGTGCCTTGCTATAAGTTTAGCAGCAAGGTACCAAAGTAATCCAGGAGTGGATCACTGGACAACGGTCAAGAACATCCTGAAATACCTGAAAAGGACTAAGGATATGTTTCTCGTATATGGAGGTGACAAAGAGCTCGTCATAAACGGTTATGTCGATGCAAGCTTTGACACTGATCCGGATGACTCGAAGTCACAGATCGGATATGTGTTTTTATTAAATGGTGGAGCTGTCGGTTGGTGCAGTTTTAAGCAAAGCGTCGTGGCGGGATCTACGTGTGAAGCAGAGTACGTAGCTGCTTCGGAAGCAGCAAATGAAGGAGTCTGGATGAAGGAGTTCATATCCGATCTAGGTGTCATACCTAGTGCATCGGGTCCAATGAAAATCTTTTGTGACAATACTGGTGTAATTGCCTTGGCAAAGGAATCCAGATTTCATAAAAGAACCAAGCACATCAAGAGATGCTTCAATTCCATCCGCGATCAAGTCAAGGAGGGAGGCATATATATTTGCAAGATACATACGGATCTGAATGTTGCAGACCCGTTGACTAAGCCTCTCTCACGAGCAAAACATGATCAGCACCAAGACTCCATGGGTGTTAGAATCATTACTGTGTAATCTAGATTATTAACTCTAGTGCAAGTGGGAGACTCAAGGAAATATGCCCTAGAGGCAATAATAAAGTTGTTATTTATATTTCCTTATATCATGATAAATGTTTATTATTCATGCTAGAATTGTATTAACCGGAAACTTAGTACATGTGTGAATACATAGACAAACACAGTGTCACTAGTTTGCCTCTACTTGACTAGCTCGTTGAATCAATGATGGTTATGTTTCCTAACCATAGACATGAGTTGTCATTTGATTAACGGGATCACATCATTAGAGAATGGTGTGATTGACTTGACCCATCCGTCAGCTTAGCACGGTGATCGTTTAGTTTGTTGCTATTGCTTTCTTCATGACTTATACATGTTCCTATGACTATGGGATTATGCAACTCCCGAGTACCGGAGGAACACTTTGTGTGCTACCAAACGTCACAACGTAACCGGGTGATGATAAAGGTGCTCTACAGGTGTCTCCGATGGTGCTTTTTGAGTTGGCATAGATCAAGATTATGATTTGTCACTCCGATTGTCGGAGAGGTATCTCCGGGCCCTCTCGGTAATGCACATCACAATAAGCCTTGCAAGCAATGTAGCTAATGAGTTAGTTATGGGATGTAGCATTATGGAACGAGTAAAGAGACTTGCCGGTAACGAGATTGAACTAGGTATTGAGATACCGGCGATCGAATCTCGGGCAAGTAACATACCAATGACAAAGGGAACAACATATGTTGTTATGCATTTTGACCGATAAAGATCTTCGTAGAATATGTAGGAACCAATATGAGCATCCAGGTTCCGCTATTGGTTATTGACTGGAGACGAGTGTCAGTCATGTCTACATAGTTCTCGAACCCGTAGGGTCCGCACGCTTAACGTTCGATGACGATCGGTAATAAGAGTTTATGTGTTTTGATGTACCGAAGGTAGTTTAGAGTCCCGGATTTGATCACGGACATGACGAGGAGTCTCGGAATGGTCGATACATAAAGATTGATATATTGGATGACTATATTTGGACTTCGGAAGGGTTCCGGGCAAGTTCGGATAAATACCGGAGTACCGGGGGTTACCGGAACCCGCCGGGGAGTGTAATGGGCCTATTGGGCCTTAGTGGAGAAGAGGAGGGGCGGCCAGGGCAGGCTGCGCGCCCCCTCTCCCTCTAGTCCGAATTGGACAAGGAGGGGGCGGCGCCCCCCTTTCCTTCCCCCTCTCTCCTCCTTCCCTCTCTCCTACTCCTACTCTTGGAAGGGTTGGAGTCCTACTCCCAGTGGGAGTAGGACTCCCCTTGGGGCGCTCCTAGTAAGGCCGGCCTCTCCCCCTCCTCCACTCCTTTATATATAGGGAGGGGGCACCCCATAGACACACAAGTTGATTGGTTGATCTTTTAGCCGTGTGCGGTGCCCCCCTCCACCATATTCCACCTCGGTTATATCGTAGTGGTGCTTAGGCGAAGCCCTGCGTCGGTAGCATCATCATCACCGTCATCACGTCGTCGTGCTGACGGAACTCTCCCTCGAACCTCTGCTGGATAGGAGTTCGTGAGACATCACCAAGCTGAACGTGTACTGAACTCAGAGGTGTCGTACGTTCGGTACTTGGATCGGTCGGATCATGAAGACGTACGACTACATCAACTGTGTTCTCATAATGCTTCTGCTTACGGTCTACGAGGGTACGTGGATGAAACTCTCCCCTCTCGTTGCTATGCATCACCATGATCTTGCGTGTGCGTAGGAATTTTTTTGAAATTACTACGTCCCCCAACACATCTTATTCCTATAACCATTCGATCATAATTTACGCTTTATTTTACTTTCTTACTCCAATGAAATCTTTCATACACTTGTGTTTTTAATTTCTTTGTAACTAGAAAAGCTAGGGAGATTGATGACCTCTCTAGTTTCATTAGGGGCCAAGGTAATATTCTATTTGTGTGTGCAAGTGTTGATCATTCGTTGTGTACACAGACTCATATTGGTTCGATAAACCTTGGGGTCACTTGAGGGAAACGGGTGCTTGTTGCAAACCCTTGCACTTGGAGGCCCTACAACTTCCTCGTTGAGAGGAAGCAAACCTTTTTTGGCATCATTGATGGGGAGTTTGAAAAGGTAATATCCCATCAATTTGCTGTTGAAGGTAACACTTTTTCTGCTGAGTTATTGGGAAGTTTACTTCACAGTTATAGGTCCTACACACCTTTATCTTATTATATCTTGTTATCTATTTTGCTTAGTTACTTATTATTGCTTGTTATTTTACTTTTTCGCATTTCTAAAAACATATAAAAATTAAACTCTTTGTTGAAAACCCTTCCTTATGGCATTTCTTATTCCCTAGATGGCTTTGATAAAAGTCAGAGTAGGATATGGAGATCTTATTGGAAGAGATAATTTGGGGGGGGGGGATGGGTCATATATTAGTGGTTTAAGAGACGTCCCTGATAAATGAATAGTTGAATTAACTTCCAGTTATGATAATGCCACGATTATGTTAGTTCAGAAATTGGAGGCTATTTTTGTTAACTTGGATCCCATTATTCAACATATGTTCTTTCAATTAGATAACATGGATAAGGGAGATGGTAGGAATTTTGTCTTAAAAAACTTAACTCTAAAATTTGAAGATATTGCTAAAGAGGCTAGGCAGATTTTTGCTCATTATGATATTTACCCTGGATCCACTAATATTTTTCATATTGTGAGGAAATATAGATAGAATGGAATATATAGGGAAAGTTGAGACCGAAAAGGAAGTTGGCCTCTCACCTCCTTCTTAAACTATTGGAAATTTCTAATGAAATTGAAAGGAACTTTGGTTGGATAACCCCTAAAAATCACTTTGAAGAAGGAAGTAAACCTTCTATGCATAAAGAGGGTGATATTAACATAGAAGGAAGCTCGCATGAATACTTTTTCAAATTAATCAACATTGTATTGAAAAATTATGAAACATTATTTAAATGGATGATCAACTTCTTAAAGTACACCCCATATTTGAAAACACTATGAACATTCTTTTTGAATCATTGTGAACATGTATATCTATATCGATACTATTGTATAGTGTATCAATTTTGAACTTGACCTAGAGCATCAATCATAGTCGTTGGTCACCTAAATCCAATGGCTGAGATCATCAGAATTCGCCATGAACACTAGATTGATACTGCCTCAACTATGTTCTGGAACAATCACATTACCTTTCAAGAAAAAAAGCCCTTGTCTGCTGCCTCACGGGTCGTATTACCGCTTGAGTTCATGGCAGTTTGAGCCTAGGCGAGATTGTTTGGGAGTAAAACGGGGAGCAAAAAGTAAAGTGCGGTCTTTTTAGACGTGAACGTACAGTTTCTTGTATGAATAATAATTCATACCTTTATAATACTTATTAACCATAATTAATTAATATTTGCACTTGCACACTGTTATATTTTCTTTTTGCCTTTAATCTATTAGCAAATCTATGGCTTCTTCTCTTTTACCAAAATCACTCCCTTCAATTAAGACGTGCCTTGCACGTGTATACATACTAGTAAATTTGAAATGGGACATTTTGAAGTACACGATGAAAAAACTCTAGATCCAGTAGAAACAATGTTTGAATACATGGTCAACAGTGTTTCAAAAAGGATTAACACTTTTGAAATACATGATGAATAGTTTCTTGATACACGAAAGTATGAATTATTTTAAAATACACCATCAACATTTTTAAATTACAAGGTTGATACTTTTTATAAATACTATGAATATTTTTGAGAAAATGAACCGTCTTTATTACACGATAAACAATTTCTAGATACCCGATAAACAACATATTTAAAACATGATGAATATTTTTGAACATTGTTGGATGCTTATTCCAAATACACTTTGAACCTTTAAAAACCCATTGATGAATATTTAAAAGATAAATAGATATCTTTAAACATGATAAAAGTAACATACTCATAAGAAGAAGAAGAAGAAGAAGAAGAAGAAAAGCATACCAGCGGTTCAGTAAATAAATAGGGCAACTCCAAAGGGAGACATCTTAATCCAAGAGCCCCTATTCGGCACAATAGGTGCCGGGGAAGCTCCCTGGCGCCCATGCGCCGGCGCTGGTGGGCTGGCCCATGTCCACATTCACATTCGAGAAAAAGAAAAGGAAACAAATCGTCAATTCAAAAAAATGATGCATTTAGAAAAAACTTCATGAACTTGAAATAAACTTCATGAAACTGAAATAAAGTTCATTAATTTGAATAAAAAAATCATCAAATTTGAAAAACAAAATCAGCAATTTTGAAAAAAAAGTTCATTGAATTTGAAAAAAGTTCATCTAGTTTAAAAAAAGTTCATCAATTTTGAAAAAAGTTCATAAAATTCTGTAAACTGTTCACAAATTTGAGAAAATTCACAAATTTTTAAATGTCACCTGTTTTGGAAGAAGAAACAAAAGAAGAGATGGAAAAAGGAAAAAGAAAAGGAAAAATAGCCCTGCAAGCGTGCACCCTCCTACGCGATCTAGGCTGGCCCATTACGAGGTGCATGCGCCTTTTACGTTTTTTCATTATCCTTTTTGTTTTCGCTTTTATTATTTAATGCCATATAAAATAGAAAAATGTTCCTACATTTTTTAAAAGTTACAAATTCAATGAAACGTTCCCTATGCTTTCATGAATTACAACAAACTGTTCACAATTCTGATAAATTATCAATATTAGAAAATGTTCTCATCATTTAAAAAAGGTACATAAATATTCCTCACGGATTAAAAAAATATTATGGAATTTGAAAAAATGTCACAACTATTAAAGTATTCTAAATTTCGTAATATATTCACAAATCCAAAATGTTCGCATCATCTAAATTTCATAATATAAAAATGTTCCTGAATTACAACACATGTCTGCAAACTCGAAAAAATATTTTACAAATCCAAAAAAGTTCACTGGTTCCATAAAATGTTCATACATTCTGAAAAATGTTCACAACTTTATTTTTTCCGCAATTTACAATTTTTTACTAAATTTTAAAAAATCTTCATCAAACCATAAAATGATCACAATTAAAAAATGCTCCTCGATTTAAACAATGTTCAAGAATTTGTGTAAAAAATCTTGCATTTAAAAAATTCTATAAATTAGAAATTTTCTGTATTTCAAAATAAGTTAACAATTTCGAAAATTGTTTGTGGATTTGAAATTTATTCATGACTTTCCAAAATGTTCATGAATTTGGGAAAATGTTCATAGATTTGAAAATTTTCATGATTTCAAAAATGTTAACGAGTTTGATAAAGTTGATGGATTTGAAAATGGACTAAAATGGTAAAGGGCCAGCCCATACGGAGGCCGAGGTGTGCGGGGGTACGAGCACGAGATGTGAAGCGCCCTCCACAAGTGTGTGAGATAGCAAGAAAGACGGAAAGGAAAATCACTTGATTGGGTGGTCTCCACTGCTGTCTCGCAAAGAGCAAGATTTAGCAATTGTGAGGGACGAGGCTCCTGGGTATTCAACGTTGTCGCCTTAGAAAACGGTATTCAGTTTTTTTAACTTCGTACAATCATAAATGCTCACATATACGCACATATACTCATTTCTATGGATGTACGCATGTACACCGTGTCGTATCAACATCTTAAGATGAACGAAGAGACCACAGACGCCTCGTAGTTGACTGGAATTTCTCCTGACACTGAACGAACATCACTGAAAAAACATAAGATTTTTTTTAAATGCGAGCACATGTGCTAAGTTTAGGACTTAAACTTGGTGGATTGGTTCCACCGTAAGGAATTTAGCCATCTGAACTATGCTCAGTTCGCAAATATATTCAACATTGCAGCCACATGTGGTAGATCCTTTCTGGGCGGCAAATAGATGAGGCTTTGCAAACAGCAAGGGGAGGTGGGCTGGCCCGCGCGCTGTGTTCCTATCTTCGCTTTCCTTCATTCGTCCATTGGAAGTTGTTTCTTTCTTGTGTGGTTTATTGTTTTAGTTTTTACTTTTTTGTTCCTTTTCTCTGTTCATATATAGTTTTTCTTCGGTTTGTTTTTTTTTTGGTTTTTTTCACATTTCTTTTATAGTGATTGTAATGTATGGTGAATATTTTTCAAGTACACACTGGTTTTTTTAATATACACGGGTAATTACATTCAAATACAAGAAAAATCGAATCTGCAATAAGCAATTTTTAATATACAATGAACTTCTTTTAAATATATGGAGAATATTTTTAATACACACTGAAGATTTTTTTTAATCCGTGAATTTTAAAAACACATGACGAATAGTTTTCTAAAACTGCTTTTATAATAGGTTTTTCAATATCTAGCTCCTAAGAAGCAAAATCCGTTTTTTAAAATCCGACTAAACGCCCATAGAAAGAATAACAGAAACTGCTTGTGGGCAGAGTGGGCTGGCCTATTTTCCTAGCTTCAGGCGGACCCTCCCCTATTTGACGCGAATTGGCGTCGATTAGGAGCTCTCATCCGGTGCCACAAACTGCAACTTTTTTTTAAGGCAACATCACGAAGCTTTTATTAAATCGTCACAATGTTTACAGGGACGAAAGGTAAATTCCCGGGATGCCCTAACCAAACATGGCGGCCACCACCGACAGATAAAGTATGCTTCGCTAAGTTGTGAGCTTCAAAGTTTGAGCTCCTAAACTTATGGCTGAAATTACATAAATCAAAGGCTAAAGAATGTTCTACTATCTCATGAATAACTGCTCCATAACTTGCCAAATTCTTCTTATGTATGTCCTGCACCACCGTCTTGCAATCCGATGCAACTTGGATTCGTCTCAAGTAGAGATCATCCACCAAAGCGAGTGCTTCTCTGATGGCAAGGGCTTCCAAAGTCAGGGGATCCACAATGTATCTGAAAGAAAGAGTCGAAGCTCCCATAAACATACCTCTGTCATCTCTGCATATGACCCCAACTGCCCCACCGTTTCTGGTTACCGCTGCGTCAACGTTGAACTTCGCGTTGCCTGATGGCGGGGCAAGCCATCTTGCTGGTCGGGCGCTCGTTGGAGGTGGCTTCGATGGTTGTCTGTTGTGGGTCACTTGTAGCTCGTCCAAATATTTTGATATGAAGCTATTGACAGAGTATGGTGGCTGAAATATATTCTCATGAATTGCCTTACGTCTCGCGTACCAAAGAGCCCAGAGCGTCACCACCAATCGATCAAAGAGATCCTTCATCAATATTTCATGCAATGAAAACAGCCACTCCTTCGGACCATCTTCCTGGCGCTCAACCATATGTTGGACCAACTCATCTGGAGCCAACGCCCAAACACTTGCTGCCATCGGACATGAAATAAGCACATGTTTCCATGTGTCAACAGCCCCGCATAACAAGCAAGTATCATGTGTTGCCATGTGACAGTGTTTGAGGACCGAGCCCGTTGGTATGGAGTGACGAGCTAGCCATCAAACAAAGACCTTGAGTTTAGATGGAACTTGCATGTGCCAGATCATAGACCACTTCTTGGTCTCTTGACGCTCATATGATGTACCATCCTCCTCTACTAACCATGCCTACTTGCTATGTTTCGTTTTTAGTATCATTCGGTAAGCAGAATGAACACTGAAAGTTCCTCGAGGTTCCTCATGCTAGGCCCAGAAATCTTCCACCCGGTGTGTACATAGAGGAATCCGTAGGATCTCTTCAGCATCAAAGTGAGTGAACACTGAACGCACCAGACTCTCATTCCACATTGCCGGCGTTGGATCTATGAGTTGCACCACCCTCGCCGGAGGGTTCTGAACAAGTGAGCATATGGGTCGCTTGAGGCTATCACGTGGGATCCAATTATGCCGCCAGATATCTGTTGTCTCCCCATCTCCAATGCGCCTAATAACCCCTTGTGCTAAGATGTCACGACCATCCAAAATCGCCCGCCATATCTGGGATGGGTGCGATCCCAGTTCGGCTTGAAGGAGAGAGCAATGCGGGAAGTAAACTGCCTTGAGGATACGAGAACTGAGCGAGGTGAAAGAACATGTGGTGCCCCCATGTTTGGTTTTGGTAATTGATGACAATCTCTATGGACTAATGGTTGCCTTGAGTTATATTTGAAGGTTTTGTCCATAGGCTTTTCTTGGAGTACATGTGTTGGTTTCAAGGAAAGTTTGTGTCGACCAAGGTGCTATTCAAGGAATTACCTAAAGATTGGTCTTGTGAGAGGTTGATCGAGACTAAGTCAAAGAGTGAATCAAGTTGATCAACCCACAAAGCGTAGAAGATGTACCGAGAGGGATCAAGTGATCCCATGGTATGGTAAGCATTGCCAATTACGTTTTGTGTACTAACCCATGGTCTTTGTGAGAGTTCTTTGTGGGGTTAGGTTGCGGTGTGCAAGTTCAAGTGGAGCATCATGAAGAGATCAAATGCTTGAAGCTTTCCGTTCATTGTGGTGACAATGGACCTGTGAAGATGTGCGGAAGAGTGGCTCACCCATAGTGGAGTATGGGGGAGCAATCAACTAGTCTTCATCGAGCCAACACAATCAAGAAAGGTGGTCCAACTTGAGGAAGTCAAGATCGTCATCATCTAGCTCAAGCGGACTATGTGCAAGACAAAGGTTTTCCCTTAATGGGTTTTCTATTTTACCGGTCTTATAGTGGTGGTTGGGAGACCAGGTTATAGGATTGATTGCCGCACTATCAAGGGGGGCTCTCGATGAGTAGCTTGATCGTATCGTTCGTAGAGAGCTCAAACCATTGCATCCTTGCATCATCTTTCTTGGTTCTTGTTTGGTTCTCTTTGTGAGTCTTAGAGCTTATGGTCATCTTGGTGACAAGCTCGAGTTCATCGAAAATGGAGTTCACATGCATCTTCTATGATGTTTTCGTTGTTGGAGGTTTTGCCGGTTCTTCTCGGTTGGAGGTTTCACTCCTCTATTTGTTAGGCATACCTCCCCTGCCTCTTCTTACTATAACTGTTTTGATGCTACTCGTTGTCTTGTTTCCAACAAGCTTGAGTTTTCTCAATTCAGAGCTCATTTGCAGAAGTTATGGCAGTTCTGATTTTTCGTGAAGTTTACTTGCTTTCGTGGAAGTGGCATAAGGATGGCGCCAACAGTAGTACCGCTGGGCCGGAGCGGCAGTACTGCTTATCGCCACAAACATAGTACCGTTGTCCCACAGCGGTAGTACCGCCCATGGCCATAAGCGGTAGTACAGCTCCGGTTCTGCGCTGGTACCGCCTCGACTCGAGACATGGTTTTCTCGTGTCCGGTTCAGCGGCAGTAGGAGCGGTAGTACCGTTCATGTGCGGTAGTACCGCGGCTACCACCGCCCCTAGTGCCGCTCAATGGCCCTCCTCCCTGTTCCTTCTCCCTGTGCTCGTGGTAGGCGTTGTGCGCGGTCCCAACGGTAGTACCGCTGGGCCAAGCGGCATTACCGCTGCAGCCAACGGTAGTACCACTGGCTCCAGCGGTAGTGCCGCTCATACGGCTCCGCCTCTCACTCTATTTCGCTCCACTCTCCGTGTTCTACCGCCCGGGCAGTAGTACCGCTCCCCTGAGCGGTAGTACCGCTCATGCGCGGACTGAGCACATAACGGTTGGATTTGGGAGCTCCTATAAAAGGGGGGTCTTCTTCCCCATTCAACCTCATCCTTTAAGCTCGTGTTCTTCCCCCATTGTTGACCTTTTTCGAGCTTGCTAACTCTCAATCCCTACATGGTTTCTTGCTAGTTTTTGAGGGAAAAGAGAGAAGAGATCTAGATCCACATTTCCACCAATCACTTTCTCCTCTATGTGAGGGGTGCCCCTTAGATCTAGTTTTTGGTGTTCTCCTTCTTGTTCTTCCTCTCATTTTCCTCCCTAGTATTAGTTGCTTCCGTGGGATTTGAGAGAGAAGGACTTGGGCACTACATGTGCCCTTGCCATTGCATTTGGTGGTTTGAGTTCTCCACGGTGATACGTGGAAGTGAAGTTTGTGAAGCTTATTACTCTTGGGTGTTTGGGCACCCTAGAGCTTGTTCCTCTTGGGTGCATTGGCGGCCTAGACGGTTGGTGGTGTTCAGAGCTCAATCATTGTGGTGTAAAACTCCGGGCAAGCGTCGGGGTCTCCAATTAGGTTGTGGAGATCGCCCCGAGCAATTTAACGGGTACCAGTGACCGCCCCCAAGGGTTTCCAAAGTGTACGGGTTCGGTGACCGCCCCCAAGGGTTGCCATTTATACGGGTTCAGTGACCGTCCTCAAGGGTACCTTAGTGGAATCACGGCATCTTGCATTGTGCGAGGACGTGAGGAGATTACGGTGGCCCTAGTGGCTTCTTGGGGAGCATTGTGCCTCCACACCGGTCCAAACGGAGATTAGCATCCGCAAGGGTGTGAACTTCGGGATACATCGTTGTCTCCGCGTGCCTCGGTTATCTCTTACCCGAGCCCTTTACTTATGCACTTTACTTTGTGATAGTTATATTGTTTCTTTTCATATATCTTGCTATCACTTAGTCGTTTATCTTGCTTAGCATAAGTTATTGGTGCACATAGGTGAGTCTAGTTGTTGTAGGTTTTGTGCTTGTCAAATTAACCGCTAGGTTTATTCCGCATTTGTTTAAGCCTAAACCGTAATAATTTTAAAGCGCCTATTCACCCCCCTCTAGACGACATCCACGATCTTTCACGAGGTGTTGTCTGTGAAGGTGTGCCACGCCTGCTGTCTGTCAAGGTGCATCGGTTTGAGTTCTCCATGATGATACGTGGAAGTGAAGTTTGAGAAGCTTATTACTCTTGGGTTTTTGGGCACCCTAGAGCTTGTTCCTCTTGGGTACCTTGGCGCCCTAGACGGTTGGTGGTGTTCAGAGCTCAATCATTGTGGTGTAAAATTCCGGGCAAGCGTCGGGGTCTCCAATTAGGTTGTGGAGATCGCCCCGAGCAATTTGACGGGTACCGGTGACCGCCCTCAAGGGTTTCCAAAGTGTACGGGTTCGGTGACCGCCCCTAAGGGTTGCCATTTGTACGAGTTCAGTGACCGTCCTCAAGGGTCCCTTAGTGGAATCACGGCATCTTGCATTGTGCGAGGGCGTGGGGAGATTACGGTGGCCCTAATGGCTTCTTGGGGAGCATTGTGCCTCCACACTGCTCCAAACGGAGATTAGCATCCGCAAGGGTGTGAACTTCGGGATACATCGTCGTCTCCGTGTGCCTCGGTTATCTCTTACCCGAGCCCTTTACTTATGCACTTTACTTTGTAATAGCCATATTGTTTCTTGTCATATATCTTGCTATCACTTAGTCGTTTATCTTGCTTAGCATAAGTTGTTGGTGCACATAGGTGAGCCTAGTTGTTATAGGTTTTGTGCTTGTCAAATTAACCGCTAGGTTTATTCCGCATTTGTTCAAGCCTAAACCGCAATTATTTTAAAGCGCCTATTCATCCCCCTCTAGACGACATCCACGATCTTTCACGAGGTGCTGTCTGTCAAGGTGTGCCACGCCTGCTGGTCAAAGACGACTGAGAACTTGATTTAAGAAGGCATGGAAGATCCTCTGCTGCAATCAAGAACAAGCAGGGGGAGATTGGGTCTCCCTGCCGGATACCACGTAAGGGTTGCCATTTGTACGAGTTCAGTGACCGTCCTCAAGGGTCCCTTAGTGGAATCACGGCATCTTGCATTGTGCGAGGGCGTGGGGAGATTACGGTGGCCCTAATGGCTTCTTGGGGAGCATTGTGCCTCCACACTGCTCCAAACGGAGATTAGCATCCGCAAGGGTGTGAACTTCGGGATACATCGTCGTCTCCGTGTGCCTCGGTTATCTCTTACCCGAGCCCTTTACTTATGCACTTTACTTTGTAATAGCCATATTGTTTCTTGTCATATATCTTGCTATCACTTAGTCGTTTATCTTGCTTAGCATAAGTTGTTGGTGCACATAGGTGAGCCTAGTTGTTATAGGTTTTGTGCTTGTCAAATTAACCGCTAGGTTTATTCCGCATTTGTTCAAGCCTAAACCGCAATTATTTTAAAGCGCCTATTCATCCCCCTCTAGACGACATCCACGATCTTTCACGAGGTGCTGTCTGTCAAGGTGTGCCACGCCTGCTGGTCAAAGACGACTGAGAACTTGATTTAAGAAGGCACGGAAGATCCTCTGCTGCAATCAAGAACAAGCAGGGGGAGATTGGGTCTCCCTGCCGGATACCACGTGAGGGTATAAAAGAGTCAAGCTTCTCACCATTAAAGCAAACAGAAAAGAAGATTGAAGAAACCATACCCATGACCACATCTATCCAGTGTAGATCAAAACCCAGTTAGTCATGATACCTCTCAGATATGCTCACTCCAGTCTGTCATATGCTTTGATCATGTCCAGCTTCAGAGCACAAACTGCAACTAAAGCAAAGCGTGTGCTTTCCATGCCGGGGCCGAACCAACACACCAAAGGGTGGATCCTATTTGGCGCTTCAGCGCTCATTTGCTAACGGGCGCCTGAGGTTCCTCTGAGCTGGGCTGGCCCACTTGCTTTTTTTTTGTTTCTGCTAAAACTGGGAAAAAATAATTGCTCCGGTAAGGAATCGAACCAACGATCTCTTCACTCACTGCGAGCTCCACGACCACCTGGGACAACACACATCGTGTGTCCACTTACTCCCATTTCCCCTTTTTGTTCTCATTTTTTTCTCTTTCGTGTTTGTATTTTCTTTATTTTTCTTTATATTTTTTTAATGCACAAACTTTTAAAATTCAATGTACTTTTTCTTCAAACCAATGAACTATTTTTAGAGTTTGTTGAATTTTTTTTCAAATTTGATGAACAATTTAAAATTCTATTAACTTTTTCAAATTTGATGATTCTTTTTCAATTTCGATGTGCTTTTTTTTGAATCGATGGATTTGTTTCCAAATTTGATGAGCTTTTTTCATTTTGATGAACTTTTCCAAATCGATGAACTTTCTTTCAATTTTGATGATTTTTTCTAAATTGGCGACTTTTTTCATAATCAGTGAACTGTGTTTTTAAAATTTGATGAACTTTTTTATTCAAAATCGATGAATTTTTTTAATTGGTGAACTTTTTGTTCAAAATTGGTGACTATTTTTAAATCAATGAACTTTTGTTGAAATTTGTGAAAAAATCGAAATTTCATGAACTTTATAAATTTTGCAAACTTTTTTCAAATTAACAAAAAAAATCAGTTTGTACGAACCTTTTCAATGTTATGAACTTTCTTCAAATTCACGTTTTTATATTGTGCATCTACTTTGTTTTTGAATTTGTCATAAAAATAATACGCATAATAGGCTGGGTATATACAAAAGGTTATTTGTCCTCAAAATAAATAGCTAAGGGAGTTCAGCCTAGTGGCTGTGTTTGAATGTTTGGGTATAGGCCCTCAGAGATCGAATCCTAGCTCTACCGCATTTTTTTGCGATCTGTAACAACCTCCCTCGCACCTACATTGCGGCAAGTAGTCGTGGTTTCGTATAGGAACTCGGCTTACCTGGGATGAAATATCAAAAAATAAGAAATGCTCTATCAAATCGACCCCGCGACCTGCTACAGAGGCTCGCCGCGCACTAGCCACAATGACACGCGACCTATTACGAAAGATCTGCAGCTCAAATTTGAAAGGAACTACCGACAGCACAAAAACATAGTTCGCAAAATTCCATAGATCATGAACTTTATCCTAAATTTTGCGAACATTTTCCAAATTCATGAAGTTTCCTCATATTCACGATATTTTTCAATTTGCACAAACATTTTCAATTTTACGAACTTTCTTGAATTTTTTGTTTTTACATTGTGCATGCATTTTGATTTTCAATTTATTATATTAATACGCATAATAGGCTTGGTATATAATAAGGGTTATTTGTCCTCAAAATAAACAACTAAGGGAGTTCGGCCCAGTGGTTGTGTTCGAATGTTTGGATACACGCAGTCGGAGATCGAATCTCTGCTGCATTTTTTGCCCCATTAGTTGTCCTTCGCGGGATGAAATATCGCAAAAATAAGAAAGGCTCCATCGAATCGAACTCGCGACCTCCTACAGAGGCTCGCGAAGTGCCAGCCACGGTTACGAAAGATCTGCGGCGCAAATCTGAAACAAACTACCAGCAGCTCAAAACATAAAACCAGCTCGCGAAATTTCATAAAACATTATGACGAAGGATCAAACACAAGACCACCCGCCTAGGAACTGTGTCCATAACCAATGTACTAACTGAGGCTATGTGTCTAAATGGGCAGCCATGTACATATGAACTACAATACGGGGTAGATTAAAACTTAAAATAATCAAACAAGATTTTTAAAAAGGAAAAAAATTAAATGCAAATGTTATTGGGGAAAATAATAAAAAACAAATAGGAACAAAAATAGAATACAAGGCCATTTTTCAAGATTATGAACTACTTCTTGTAAACGCAAACACTTTCAGAAAAAGTATAACAAAATTGAAGAAGTTAACATTTTACAGAATTACATACTATTTTAAAATTTATTTTGAAAAAATGAACATTTTTCAAATTTGTGAATTGTTTTTGAAATTATAGCATTTTTTGCATATGTGGCCAAATTTCCAAAACTGAAACATTTTTTGAAATCCGCAGAAAATTTTCAATATGTGAATAAAAACTAAACATGCCAACATTTTTTCAATATGTAAAAAGAATTGAAACTTGAATATTTTTTGAATATTGAACAAATTTTGAAAAGGAAAATATTTGTAGAATTTGTGAACAAAATTTGTAAACAGGATTATTTTTCGAAATTCCACAAAAAAATTGATTTTTAAACAAAATGTAATCATGTGGACATTTTTTGAATTTGTGAACAATTTTTGCTAATGCGATTTTTTTTTTGAAAAATTTGTGTTTTTGGTTTTTGAATTTTTAAAAAAAGATGAATTTTCGATATTTTTTTGTACGTGTGAACATTTTTCGAATTGTGAACAAAATTTCCAAATAACGAACATATTTTGAATTTTTAGAACAAATTCTGGAATGGAGAAAAATTTTGAAAATCCTAAACAAATTTCGAACATGAACAATATTGAATACATGAATGAAAATTTCAAAATAAGAACATTTTTTGAATTTGTGAATAAATTTTCAAAACAAGAATATTTTTTAAATGCCGGTCATAATTTGAAAAGTTTTGGTAAATTCGAACAAAAACATTCCAAACAAGTTCTAAAGACAGAGACATTTTCTGAACTTCTTGCTTTTCCTAAATGCAAACATTTTCTAAATTTACGAACAATTTTGGAAAACATGACCATTTTAAAAAATATTAACCTTTTTAAGAAACAAACATTTTTTTAAGTTTTTGGACAATTTTCAAAACATGCACTCTTAAAAAAGAAAAATAAACTTGAAAAATAAAGAAGAAACGAAAAAAAGGAACAGCAAAAGGAAAAGAAAAGAAAGGGAGAAGAAAAATAAACTGAAAAATGAAGAAAGAAAAAACCAAAAACCAAAAAGAAACAGGAAAACCGAAAAACGCTACAACAAGGTTAATGGACGCGGCCCAGGTGATCGATCGATTGCCAAGTCTCTGTGCGAAAGGTTGACACTTTGACGCAACTTGCATCCAGTTGTAAATTCCGTCGAACAGGACCTCACACAGCAAATGGTAAACCAAAAAAATATCCTAAGTACTTCAGAGCGCACGCGCACTATCTTGGTGAAACGAGCGGCCGAGCACGAGCCGCTCGATCAGCCCAGATCGTGCGGTCATCGGCCTCATGTGGTACCCGGTCGGGAGGCGACCGAACGTGCACGTGGCTGGGCCCGTCCGCAAGCACCGCTTTCCAGGTCCAGCCGGTTCCCATCGCACAGGATAGCATGAAGGGTGAGCCACGCCTCTTTCTCCTTCCCTTATCCATTTTCCTTTCTTCTAGCCATGTTCGTCTCATTTCTTCCCCAAATCTGGCAGGGATAGGCCACTGCTGCCGCGATTGCAGCCGAAGGCGAAGGGCGGGAGCGCGGGATCTGCATCTCGTCACCGGCGCAGGTACAGTACACCCGCCTTTTTTGCCTCGCATCTCCTGCTTCCCCATTTTTCCCCTGCCGTGGTCGGGATCCTCCGTAATTGGCTCGCCGAAGAGGGGTTCTAGGATTTCCAGTGGATGTCCAGTGAGTACGAGGTAGCTTTCGCGAAAGGCGTCGCCCGCGACTACCTGGTCAACACCGGTGATTTGGGGAGTTCCTATTTCGTCAGGGGGAGTCGAGGGTGCGTGTTCTAGGGGATATGGGTTTCATGGCGATTCACCTCCATATCACGCAGATTCAGCGAGGTATTCCGGCGTGTTGCCTCCGGCCAAACCGTCTGATCTGGCATGGCGATTTTTTGATTTTTTTAGCAGCGATTTGAGTTGGAATAGAAGGAAGGGAGTACATAAGAGTACTGAGAGGATAGTTCTGATGTTTTTGCTCAACCCTTTCAAAATACATCCGTGTGGTTTCTTTATTTTCTCATAAGTGCATGCATATATGTAACCAGTTGGCTAGTTTGTTCTTGTGGTTGCACAGAAACGCAAATGTAGTTGGATCGCACATATAAATATCTCAGTTGGCTAGCCAACTTATGGAGTTGCACGGTGATGGCTAACCAATTGCCTCAGATGGATACACTGTGTAAACCATGTTCAAACAGTATGTGTGTTTTTTTGGTTGCACACTCATGGGTGCTCTGTTGTTAAGGGTATGCGTTCATATAGGAGTTTGCAAAATCAAAGCAGTACATATCCTAGTTGGCTTAGTCATACTTATGCAGTTGTACATGAAAGGGCTATGTAGTTGCATGGCTGGAGGCTAGTTTAGTTATGGCTCAGATGCCTAAATCATGATTAGTTAGTGTGTATGTAGATTTTTTGGTTGCACACTCATGTGTGCCCTGTTGGCCATACAGTGCATCAAGTTGCACACATTTTGTTTTGTTTTGTAGGTGTGCTTTGAAAAATCAACATTACTTGTTTAAATTATGGCATTACTTTGATATCAATTTTCCCCTCATTTTTCTCGTTTATACATATGGTTCCTTTGACTAATTTGTTCGTTTGCTTTTTTTAACAGACCAAAAATGGTTGTAGGAGATGCGGCTCCTAGTGAAGGAGAGGTATGTTTGCTTTTTCATCGTTTTTCATTTATCCTTGTAGAAGTTTTGTTTTGCAATTATAATAACTATTTTTTGGAGGGTTTTCCTGACCATGTTCTGGGTTTTGTTTGTTCTATGCAGGGATCTGCAAACCATTCTTTTAGGTAGAACTCGAAACGACCCATCGAGCGGCAGACGCGTCGTGTTGATATCGACGGGGTGGCAGAGGATGATGAGGCAAGTATCGAGCAACCAGTGTGGGTGCATGTCACTTTTTTGCGCGCGCGCACACACACACACATACACACACACAGAGATAAGTAACTTTTTCCATGCATCCTTTAGGTTGCTTACCAATTCCGCTTTGTGAAATGGTGTAAACGGAAGGCGACCACGCAGGTTCGAGTTGTAGATGGAGCCGGCACATCGACTGAAGTAGCTGCTGAGGTAACATGAAATGGCATTAGGCTTTTTTCTTTTATTTTTTTCTACACAAAGAAACCTAGGATGTGGTATTTTACACAGTTGCACAAGAACCAGCTAGGTGTTGGGTTGGCATCCTGAACTTTTATAGTTGCACAAGAATGAGTTAGGAGTTGGTATCCTCAACTTTTCAAATAGTTGCACAACAATATCGTACGAGTTGGCACCCTAGACTTTCATAGATGCACCAGAACCATTTGGGAGTTGGCAGTCTCAACTTTTTAAATAGTCCCACAACAATATCACATGAGTTGGCATCCACAACAATTTTAGTTGCACAAGAACCAATCGATAGTTGGCATCCCCAACCTTTTTTAATAGTTGCACGGCAATGCCACATGAGTTGGCATCTTCAACTTCTTTAGTTGCACAAGAACCATTTTGTAGTTGGCATCCTCATGTGTTCACATGAATATGATTTTCTAGGTTTCCAGATGCACTTGAATGTAGTTGCACTACTTATTTGGTAGATTATAATCTTTTAAAATTCAATATTTTTCATTTTGTGTTCAGACATGCTAAATTCATGTTCATCAGTTCAAAATTCATTACATAGTTGTAGAAACCTGCAACATGAATTGCATCCAGGAGTACTTACAATTGTGCAAAATAGATGATGAAGTTGTACAACAACCAGCATAAAGTGTTTTTGGAATTCTGCATACAGAAGTTTAGCTAAAACCAAAATGAATATGAAATTATATGAGTTGGCATCTTCTACTTCTATATGAGTTGAAGATGCTAACTACTGAAATCCAAACACCACAAGTAGATGGATATAGAAGTGTTGTCAATTTGCACACTTGTACTTTAAGTTGCACAAACACAAGCGAGAGTTGGTTCATTTCTTCCCAGGATTCTTTTTTGTATCATATGCAGGTTTTATAGGGTATGGGGGTGGATGAGCTGCTGTAGATTTTTGCTCACGATTCTAAGCTACAAAGTCATGTATACTAGTGTGTGGAAAGATCAAAGGAAAAAACAAATGCAAACCAGATTCTTGTCTAGTTGGTGGTTATGTTTTCATAGTACCTACAATATACTTTTCTTTTCTTTTCTTTTTTTGCTACATTTACATCGGTTCTTCTGAATTATGTGTGAAATAAGACTCTCTATGTCCTCTCTACTATATGTTGGCACATTTTCTGTGTTTTTTTGCACACATTGTTGCAAAAGTTGGCTAGTCCCATGATGAAGTTGCATGAAAATCAGTTGCACATGTACCAGATCTCCCTATTTTTTTATCTCTGTTTATGCTCTCTTCAACTATGAAGAAGTTATTTTTGCAAGGAGAAATTTGGTGAGAGGGGAAAGGGAAAGTTAAGGAGGGGGAGGATCTGAACAGGAGGCAGAAGTGATCACTTCTTTTTTTCACCCTATTTTGGTTCTGTGGGGTACTTTCTGATATGTTTGTGCTCGCTCTTTCTTTCTTTTTTGTAGCAATTGTTATTACACATTGATTCATCTGCCATGGCAGCTCTGGCGATGGAGATCCAGACCTGAAAACCCCTAGTTTAATGGGAAGGAAGGTGGGAGCAAGTAGGGCATGGGGAGAAGAAGTTGGTGGCCAGGAGGGCATGGGAGGGCACGTGATGGCTTGGAGGCCGCGTACGACGCGTGGTTTATTGGGTTAGAACGCATATGTTGCTACTCGTGGAGCACTTTCCTTTTCTGGAACGGTGAGGACCAAATCTTTTTCTTTTCTGGCAGCCGTTCGCGAACACTAGGGAGCAGTCAGCCGCTCCCTAGACGCGTCCAAAAAATATCAGGGTTTCCCCTCCTATTGCAAATAGGCTGGAAATGGTCCAAACTGGCCCACAACAATGTGAATGCCTTGCAGAACTTTGTCTGCATACTGAGGAAGAAATTTTAAAAATGCTTCAGATTTAAGAGTTCCCTGGCAATATTGTAAATGTCAAGTTTAAAGCCATATTGCTATATACCACTTG
>NC_041392.1:458256912-458265306 GCF_002162155.2 Triticum dicoccoides | reverse complement strand
TATCCTTACTATTTTTTTCCTTGGTTTTCATTTACTTTAAAAGTGATATAAATATATTTTCTGATAAACACATGAACATTATTTTGAATCACATGATTTTAGAAAAACAAAAGGGTATGTTAACCTTTTCAGTTTATGTGATTTTAAAAATTGAGAACACCTTTTAAGTTAGCACAACGTTTCAACAAATTGGCAGTTCTTTCAAGTTGTGAGAAACATTTTTAAAAGTTGGTACTTTTTAAATTAGACAAACATTTAAAAGCTATTTATACACTTTTCAATATGAAGAATTTTCTTCAACACATGGACATTGTATATGTTACCTGAATATTTGTATACGTAGAGCAAATTTCAAAATTATATGTATATTTTTTAGAAAATGTGAAGTTTCATTTTATAAGTATATTAATGATGCATTGTATTATGTTTCATATTCTTTTTAAGGAAATGACATGTTAATGGGCTGCTCGCTGGCTAGGCCATTTGGACACTCATATAGAAAGAGTCACTCGCTTTGGTCACTATCAAGAACCTTTGTCCGTTCCTTCTAATGATTCCTATTTACCGCCTAGGTCCCTTGATAGCAACGAAACACATACCCTCATCGCGCGCTGGAGAGTTATATGGCTGGCACATTAACCCTTTTTTTCTTAGTGTGCTTTGCACGTGTTTTGGGAAGGTTAACCTTCTATTACCGGTTTTTTCTTTCTTTTTCATGACTTCCATTCGGTTTTCTTCCTGTTTTTCCATAATAATACAATTTTCAATTTTCCCTTTTCCTTTTCTTATTTTAAAATTCACAAACCTTTTTCAAAATCCCGAGCACTTGTGAATTTAATTTGTAAAAAAGTTTTGAATGTTTTAGCAAATTTGAAAAACAAATTTCGATAGCCTATAAGTTCTTTTTTTACAAATAAGTCTACAATTAGCAGGTGCACTGCTAGCTGTCTACTTATGGAACATCCCACATAAGCGTTGAGTGGGTGCGTGTTTGCTCACTTTTTACCATGTATGGCTTTGATTAGGAGCTCTGTTCCTTTTCATGATTCCCATTCCACACATAATGCCCCAAGTAGTGCGCACACGCGCACCTCCTCAACGATGCTGACACTACATGGGGTGGCACATTTGTGTGCTTCCTGTTTTTTGTTTGATGAAGGTTCTATAACTTTAGTGAGCCTGTTTTTTGTTTCAAGAACCTTCTGGCCCGTGCGCGCCACTCCGTTGGCTTCTTATGGTTTTTTTCATTTTCTTTTACTTTTGTCCTTTTGCTAATTTATTTTATTTTTCTATTTTTTCACATTCACAGTCATATTTTAATTTCTAAACGTTATTAAAATCTAGACCATTTTGAAAATTCAACAATATTATTAAATTGTGCAATATTCTGAAATTCATGAACAATTTGGGAATCCATGATGTTTTAAAATTCGTAAGCATTTTTTTAATTTGCGATGAAAAACTATTCAGGGACGTTATATAAATTTAGAATATTTTTTTACGTGCGTGATTTTTTTAAAAACTTGGGAACGTTTTTAGAACTATTGATATTATCTTCAGATTCATGAACATTTTTTATTTGCAAAAACAAATTTAGATTGCAAGAATTTTTGCAGCTGACAAACATTTTTCATACTCAAGTATATTTTTTCAGATTTTTGAACATTTTTGGAATCTTCAAAACTTCTGTGAATCCGAAAAAACGATTTGAATTGCCAAATCTTGCGAAGATTTTTTTAATTGGTGTATATTTTTTGAATTTATTTTCAAATTTTCCAACAATTTTTGCATTTCTGATATATTTTTGAAGAACGTAAAAAAGTATATTAAGAGGAAAGGGCCGAAAGTACAAAAAACCTGTTGAATTGTGTTTCAAAAAGCGAGGCAAAAATTAGCATAGGCCACATAGTCAAAAGCGGGGTGTACATTATGCGACAACCAGCGCACTATCGGAGGTGGTGAATTGGTGATTCCTATTCGGTGCCTTCACCCTTCAGCGCCCGATACAATTTGGCTCACACCCACCCACCGTTCTGACATCGGCCCATTATCTTTTATTTTCTTCCTTCTAACTTAAAAAAAATAGGATTGTGTTGTGGAGATTCAAACTCCAAACCTCCTTGATTAGTCAAGACGGAGATAACCACCGCGGCAGCACACTTTGTTGTGCCCAGTTCATTCCTTTTCTTTTCATTTTCTTTCTAGATTTTTGTTTTATTTTAGGCCATTTTTTCTATGATTGTTTTTTGGTTTTTTTTCCTTCTTTTTGTTTTCTTAATTCGCAAACTTACTCTTCCAGTTCGTGAAATCTTCCTGATGTTTTTGTTAACTTTTTTCAAAATTCAAACTTTTTTCAATTTCATGACTATTGACAAAATAATAGAACTTTCTTCTAATTCTTCAATCTTTTTATGAAAATCGATGAACTATTTTAAAATCCCTAATTTTTTTCCCAAAATTGATTAAGTTTTTTTTCAAAATCAACAAAATATCAAAATGGCGCACAGAACGTCAAACATGAGGTCTCCCATTGGAGAGCCTGAAATCACTAATTAAGAAGGACTTGTTGCAAAGATCATTCCAATTTCCCTGGTTGAGACAAGTGGCGCACATGCAGCATGCCACTTGTCGCAACCTGAGAGTTTTTCCTTTTTTCGTAGACCCGTTTATTCAAAACGTTTTATCTCTCAAACCGTGCGTCCAAATCCTGAACCACTTTCACCGTGGGATTCCTCGCGTTGAGATATTCAAAACTAGATACCATGTTGATAGGTTTTGACGAACTTTTTCTCATGAAAAAAACTGACAAAAAAACCGAACCGGGAGCACGAGTTTTTTCCCTTTTCGAAAGAGGCACGTCCATGCCTCTCACGAAATCACAACCGTGTCTCTCGCGGAAGCAAAACCGTCACTCTTGCGGAAGGAATAAAAAAACGCGTTTTTTCGTTTCCGAGGAGGCACGGCCGTGACTCTCGTGAAGGCATAACCGTGCCTCTTGCGGAAGCAAAACCATGACTCTCGTGAAAGAAAAAATAACAGAAAACGCATTTTTTTCCTTTCCGAGAGGCACGGGCATGGCTCTCGCGAAAGCACAATCGTGCCTCTCGCGGAAGCTATAGAGAGATGATTTGCAATACAATAATCATTGTATTGATGGGGTGCTGGTGCACGTATATATATTACAAGGGAAGGCCTCTACCTCAACTATACAAGACTAGGAGGACTAGGATGTGGGCCACAACTCCAATACGCGTGCAATACAAAACACATACTCAACACCCCCCAGCAGTCGAAGCGTCGCTGGAGACACAGAGACTGGACCGAAACTCCTCGAAGACGGGAGTAGGCAATCCCTTAGTCATCACATCAACAAACTGTTGCGACGTCGGCACATGGAGAACTCAAACACGACCAAGGGCAACCTGCTCGCGCACGAAGTGAATGTCGAGCTCAATATGCTTCGTCCGTCGATGGTGCACCGGGTTGGCGGAGAGGTAGACCGCGCTGACGTTATCGCAATAGACAAGAGTGGCCTTGTGAACATCACAAAGCAACTCTTGGAGTAGCTGACGTATCCAAGAGCACTCGGCCACGGCGTTGGCCACGACGCGATACTCTGCCTCGGCGCTGGAGCGGGAGACCGTGGGCTGCCGCTTCGAGGACCAAGAGATCAACGAGGGCCCAAGGTAGATGCAGTAGCCTAACGTAGAGCGTCGCGTGAAGGGGCAGCCAGTCCAGTCAGCATCCGAGTAGGCCACGAGGTCGATGGAGGCGGAGGCCATCAGGGTGAGTCCCAAGGACATGGTGCCGCGTATGTAATGGAGAATACGCTTCCCCAGAGTCCAATGAGAGTCACGCGGGGCGTGCATATGGAGGCACACCTGCTGAACAGCGTACTGCAGGTCGGGGCGAGTCAGCGTCAAGTACTGTAAAGCACCGACAATAGAGCGATAAAAAGCTTCATCGGACACGAGAGACCCCTCCAGCGCAGAGACCTTCGCCTTCGTGTCAACGGGAGTGGGCGCCGGCTTGCAGTTAAGCATACCGGCATGCTCAAGGAGCTCGTGGGCGTACTTCTGCTGATGTAGAAAGAAACTGTCAGCCCGGCGGATCACCTCGATGCCGAGAAAGTAGTGCAGGGGCCCCAAGTCCTTGAGGGCGAACTCATCACGAAGACGAGCAGTCAGCCGCTGAAGGAGATCGGGGGTGGATGCCGTGAGGATGATGTCGTCGACGTAGAGCAGCAGATATGCAGTGGCAGCTCCCTGATGATACACAAAAAGTGAGGCGTCGGAGCGAGTGGACCGAAAGCCCAAAGACTACAGGAAGGCGGCGATACGCTGGTTCTAAGCCCGAGGCGCCTGCTTCAACCCGTACAGAGAGCTGGAGAGCAAGCACACGAAATCGGGGTGCTCGGTGTCGACGAAACCAGTAGGCTGCTCATAGAACACCTGCTCGGCGAGATGACCGTGCAAGAGGGCGTTGGAAACGTCCAACTGATGCACAGGCCAGGCGCGCGAGACGGCCAGCTGAAGGACGGCGCGGATCGTGCCCGGTTTCACAACCGGGGCAAAAGTGTCGGTGAAGTCCACGCTCGCGCGCTGCCGAAAACCACGAACCACCCGGCGAGCCTTGTAGCGCTCGAGAGAACCGTCTGGGCGAGTCTTGTGGTGAAACACCCACTTGCTAGAGATGATGTTGGCACGAGGGGGTCGCGGAACAAGCTGTCATGTGCGGTTGCGCTGTAAGGCATCGAACTCCTCCTGCATCGCAGCTAGCCAGTGGGGATCCCGAAGGGCAGCACGAGCGGAGGCGGGGACGGGTGATGGCGTCGACGTCGAGGCGGTGCACACATACTCGTCGGCGGAGTAGCGCGTACTGGGCCGAAGCACTCCTGCTCGGGCACGGGTAGTCACGCCAAGTGACAGGGCAGTAGGGCCGGCGGGTGCCGTGGCGGAAGGGGGCACGGCGGCGGTGGCACCCGGTGCGGCGACACTCGGTGCGGCGGCGGGGGCCGCGGTGGTGGGGGCACCCGTTGCGGCGGCGGGGGCGGCAGCAGAGGCCGCGGCGGCGGCGGTGGAGGCCGCGACGGCGGCGGAGGCCGCTGCGGCGGCGGCGGCAGGGGCCGCAGCGGCTGAAGCGACGGGCGAGGTCGAGCCCGTCGCAGGGGTGGCGGCGGGGGCCACGGCAGCGGGGGCCGCGGCGGCCAATCCCGCGGCGGCTGGAGTGATGGGCAAGGTCGAGGTCGAGCTCGTCGCAGGGGTGGCGGGCGGTGTGCCCACTGACTCGACCTCGTAAGAGGGAGTCGAGAACCCGGGAGGTGGCGGCAGAAGGTGCCGGGCCGGGGGTGCCGCCGTGCATCGCTCCAGTTAGGGGGCGCGGGCGCCGGCGCCGAAGAATCCGCAGCCGGAGGGACCTGAAAAAAGGGAACACCGTCTCGACAAAATACACATGCCTCAAGGTGTACACACGATGAGTGACAGGATCATAGTACCGGTAACCTTTGGTGTTGGAAGGGTAGCCAAGGAAGATGCATGTGACGGATCGGGGTGCGAGCTTGTGTGGCATGGTGGACGCGGTGCTGGGATAACAGAGACACCCAAAGATGTGGAGACCATCATAGGACGGTGGTGTACCGAAGAGAAGGTGGTGAGGAGCGTAGTTCCACCGAGGACGACACGGGCGAATGTTAACTAAGAGGGCGGCGGTGGCGAGGGCATCAGGCCAAAACCGAGCGGGCACATTTGAGTGAAAGAGTAACGTGCGAACACAGTCATTAAGAGTGCGGAGAATGCGCTCGGCGCGGCCGTTCTGCTGTGAAGTGTAGGGGCAAATCAGACGGAAGATGGTGCCGTGAGAGGCGAGAAGTGTGCGAAGTCCAATGTTGTCAAACTCTTTTCCGTTATCAGTTTGGAGTGCAAGTATGGGGCGACCGAACTGGGTGGTGACATAGGAATAAAAGGCGGCGAGTGTGGCTAAAGCATCGGATTTATGATGAAGAGGAAAAGTCCACACATAATGAGAATAATCATCTAAAATCACCAAGTAGTAGAGATAGCCCATGTTACTCGCAACGGGAGATGTCCAAACATCACTATGAAGTAATTGGAACGGAAAAGTGGAAACTGAGGAGGACGCACTAAAGGGAAGATGAACATGCTTGCCTAAGCGACATGCCTCAGAAGAGTGCTCGTCGAGCTTAATACATGAGAAAGAGAAACTCCTAAGAATTTGACGTAACACGGTGTGGTTGGGGTGATCCAAGCGAGCGTGCCAAAGGTCGACGCCGACGACAAAGGTGACAGGTGTGGAGGTGGAGGCGCCGGCGTGCACGGGGTAGAGCTCATCGGGACTGTCACAACGGTGAAGAACCATCTGGGTACGGGCGTCTTTCACAGAAAAGCCAACGCCGTCAAATTCAACAGTGAGTGGGTTCTCACGAGTAAGACGACGAACGGAAACTAGGTTCGTGACTAAGTCTGGTGAAACAAGAACATTAGACATATTGATGGGTGTAGAAGTGGAGGGAAAACTAGCGCTACCGATATGAGTAATAGGTAAGGAGGAGCCGTTACCGACGGTGATACGAGTGTGTGTGTGAACGGGAGTGGAAGAGGTTAGGTTACCGGGATGAGCTATCATGTGTGCGGTAGCACCTGAGTCCATGTACCAGTCGCCTCCGCCGATAGAGCTACTCGGCGACGGCGCGGAGTGCTGGGCGGCGAGGAGGGCGGGGTCCCATGGCGCAGGTACCCGCGGCGGTGAGAGGCCCCCGTAGGGCGGCGCCGAAGCGGGCGGGCCATAACCACCGAGGGGCGGCGGCACAAGAAGGGTGCCGTAGCCGGTGCCGGTCGACTGGTAAGGCGCGCCGATGAACCCCCGCTGGCCCGCGGGGAGAGCCTGCGGGTAGTGCGGGGCCCAGCCGGCGCCCTGGGCCGGCGGCGGCACAAGGAGGGTGTCGTAGCCGGCGCCGGTCGACGGGTAACACCAGCCCGGATAGGCCATCGTCGGGGCGGGCGGAGCAGGGCCGCCGGCCATTGGCGGGGACGACTGCATGTGGGTGACGCCGGATGCGCCGTAGGCGGTGACCGCGCCGTATGGCGCCGGGGCCGCACCGGAGGGCGCTGGTGACGGGACGGCAGAGGCGGCGGCGGACAGGCCGGTGAACGCCATCGGCGGCGGCACGGAGGAGTGGAACGGCGGCGGGGTAGCGACGCCGGCGACGCGGAAGAGGCGCGCGGCGGCGGGGTAGCGGCAGCGGCGACGCGGAGGAGTCGCGTGGCGGCGGCGGCGGCGCGGAAGGAGTCGCGCGGCGGCGGCAGCGGAAGGCGAGGATTAAAACCTAAAAACTCATACCATGTAGAAAGATTACTTGCAATACAATAATCGTTGTATTGATGGGGTACTGGTGCACGTATATATATTATAACAGAAGGTCTCTACCTCAACTATACAAGACTAGGAGGACTAGAAGGTGGGCCACAACTCCAATACACGTGCAATACAAAACACATACTCAACAGAAGCAAAACCGTGACTCTTGTGAAAGAAAAAAATACAAAAAATGCATTTTTTTCGTTTCCAAGAGGCACGGCTGTGACTCTCGCGTAAGCACACCCGTACCTCTCGCGGAAGCAAAACCGTGACTCTCGCGAAAGCAAAAAAACAGAAGACGTGTTTTTTTTCGAGAGGCACGACCGTGACTCTCGCGAAAGTAAAACCGTGCCGCTCGCGGAAGCAAATCCGTGACTCTCACGAAAGAAAAAAAAACATGTTTTTTCGCGCAATATTTTTTTGAAAAGCTAAGGAAGACCGGTGAAAGACCAAAACGTCGAGAAAACCCGGGAAAAAAGCCGTATAAAAAGCCGAAAACGCGTGCTGAAAAATTAAAAAAAAATCCAAAGGAAGCGCTCAGAGCGCGACACGTGGCGAATGGCTGAGAGCACGCCAAGTGGCGCTGATCGTTGCGAGACTTCCGAAGGAGCGCTCGTTAACTAGTTGTTCCCTGGAGAGCCTTCCCTTAGTCTCGTGTCAAGGGTGCGCCAGATGGGCCGGACCGTCCGCGCAGGAGGCCACGGCCTCATTTCTTTGTTTTTTTTCATGTTTTTTAACTTTCATTTATACTTTCAAATATTCTAAATAAATATATTAAAGAAATACTTTACATAAACACATTTGAAAAAAATAAACCAGGCATTTGAATAATGGTGAATATGTATAGAGAAAATGTGTCACATATGTAGGAAATGTATAGTTTTTTACGATGTGTTTGAAAAATCTGATCTTGTATTTAAAAAATGTTAATCAAGCATTTGAAAAAAAGTTAATTGTGTATGGAGAGAATGTCAAGAATGTATTCAAAACAATAATTCTGAATTGGATTTAAAAGACTAA
>NC_041392.1:458206810-458256379 GCF_002162155.2 Triticum dicoccoides | reverse complement strand
AACCAAGCATTTCTTGAAGTTTAAAAGTGTGTTTAGGAAACATGTTGACCATGTAATAAAAATATAATAATCTTCCATTTAAAAATGTTAATTAAGCATTTTTAAAATGGAAATATGTACAGAAAATATATTGACTTTGTATAAGGAAAATCTAATCTTGTATTTGACAAATGTTAATCGAGCATTTGAGAAAGTTTAAGAGTGGATAGAAAAATGTTGACCATGTATTAAAAAAAGTTAATCTTGTATTTCAAAAATGGTAATCAAACATCTAAAAATGTAAAAAAAAGTATAAAATAAATGTTGACCATTTATTAGAAAAATGATAAATTTGTATTGGAAAGATGTTAAATGTGTATTAGAAAAATGTTCTTGACATATATGAAAAATGTGGAATGAAACAAAAAAGAAACAAAGGAAAAGTAAAATGAAAAATTAAACAGAAGAAATAAATGCTAAAGGAATGGAAAAACAGTGAAAACCATTAAAAATACAAAGAAACAAAAAAGTAAAAATCAAGAAAGACACAAATAACCAAAGCAGACGATAAGGGAAATGAGTAAGAAAAGAAAAACATGTAAAACAATGAAAGACACAAAGAAACTAAAAGAAAAAAAACAGAGATGAAATAGGAAAACCAAAGGAGTACAAAAAACTAGAGAAAACCGAAAGCAAAGAAATAAACGAGGGAAAACGGGTGAAAAAAGAAAATAAGAAATAATGAAAACCAGTGTAGAAACCGACTCTTTTGTCTAATCTGTCGCGTCATAAATTATTTAACATGAACTAGATCTTGGCTCAGTGGCTAGTGGGTTAGCCTGGTAGTGTACAATCTTCACATGACAGATCCTTCCGTCTCGCGTCAAGCGAGATATAGTCGGCACTCCAGTAGATGGGGCGGCCCGAACCGTACACAGTTCATACAATAGCAAGCCCACAACGGTGGTGGACCCCCTAGGTGACGTCCAGCTTCAACCAACGAAAAAGGGAAGCCATTAGTTGACTAGCGCTCCTTCGAAAATCTCGAAACGATCAGCGCCACTTGGCGCGCTTTCAGCCATTTGCTATGTGTCGCGCTATGGGCCTTCCCTCCGGATTTTGTTTTTTATTTATTTTCCGCACGCGTTTTCGGCTATTTAAAAGATTTTTTCTGGGTTATTTCGACTTTTTGGTTTTCCATCAGTCTTTCTTAACTTTTCCATCAAAAAAAAATTGCTTGAATAAATACGTTTTTTTTTCTTTCATGAGAGTCACGGTTTTGCTTTTGCGAGAGACACGGTTTTGCTTTCGCGAGAGTCACGGTCGTGCCTCTCGGAAACGAAAAAAAACGTGTTTTCTATTTTTTTTTCCTTTCGCGAGAGTCACGGTTTTGCTTCCGCGAGAGGCACGGTTGTGCTTTCACGAGAGTCACGGCCGTGCCTCTCAGAAAATGAAAAAAACGCGTTTTATGTTTTTTCTTTCTTCGCGAGAGTCACGGTTTTGCTTCCGCGAAAGGCACGGTTGTACTTTTGCGAGAGTTATGGCCGTGCCTCTCGGAAACGAAAAAAATCGTGTTTTTTTTTGTTTTTTTCCTTTCGCGAGAGGCACGATTGTGCATTCGCGAGAGTCACGGCCGTGCCTTTCGGAAACGAAAAAAAAGTTTCTGTTTTTTCCCTTTCGCGAGAGTCATGATTTTGCTTCCGCGAGAGTCACGGCCATGCCTCCTCGAAAACGGGAAAAACATATTTTTTTTTCTTTCACGAGAGTCACGATTTTGCTTCCGCGAGAGGCACGGTTGTGATTTCGTGAAAGGCACGGCGTGCCTCTTTCGGAGAGGGAAAAAACCATGCTCCCGGTTCGGTTTTTTCGTTGGTTTTTTCGGCCAGTTTTTCATAAAAAAAGTTTGTCAAGACCTATCAACATGGTACCTAGTTTTGAAGATCTCGACGTGAGAAATCGAACGGTGAAAACTGTTTGAGATTTGGACGTACAGTTTAAGAGATAAAACGTTTTAAATAAATGAATTTAAAAAAAAAAGAAAAACTCTCAAATTACGACAATGGCATGTTATATGTATGTAACTTGTCACAACTTGAGTAGTTAGAGTAATCTTTACGATGAGTACTTCTCAACTAGTAATTTCGACCAATCTATGGTTGAGATGGTTAGGTGGACAGTGGTATCCCTAACCCATCAAGGTTCAAATCCTGGTGCTCGCATTATTCCTGGATTTTTTCAGGATTTCCGGCAATACGCTTTCAGTGAGAAGAGACGTTTCCGTCAACGACGAGGCGACTATGGTGACTTCGTAAATCTCAAGATGATATGCCGGCTCAGTCTCTCGGAGATGCTCATAGGGATAGGATGTGCGTATGTGCGTTTATAAAGATGAGTCTATGCGTGTGTATATGAGCGCTTGTGTCTGTACCGATGCTAAAAAAAACTAGTAATTTCGATGAAAAGGAAAGGTGACGTCCAGCTGAGAATTGTTGTCGGCCCGCGCTGGCGGAGTCTGTGGACCTATCCCTAACAACGTGCTGGTTCCAGAAACAGCAGCGACTGGCTTTGCCTTGGCCCTTGGGCTTTCGCTTTGCTTAGCAACTCGGCAAAACAAAAACTCTGTCAGAGGATAGCGATCCGTGACCTGGCCTGGCCTGGCCCGGCAACGATCGATCGACCGATGGTCGCTATCAATGAATGCATCAGCGCAAACAAACGCAGGGCGGGCAACTCGTGATTCGTGATTTAAGTTGTCTCGTGATCGATCAGATGAGATGAGATGAGATGACAGCCGCCTGCACGCATGCCATGCCATGCCTGATCACTCCGTGCGAGGCTCGGACGACTCCGCCTGCGCACACACTGCTCTGCCAACAGTGTAGCGCAGACCACGCATGTGTCTGCCTACCCTGTGATACAAACAGTTTCACGCCCGGCGCATTCAAATCGACCGACCCGACCGATGGATCGGTCCGTGGATCGTGGCAGCAGGTACATCATCAATGCACGTTGCATTGCAGTGGGGTTGCACGGCGCGACCGATCTAGCCAGCCACGATCGAGTCGAAGGACAGACGGACGGACGGACCGGTGGATTCCGCATTTATGATGGCGGGCTGGATCGAATGTTGCGAGCTCCGTCTCCATTAATGGATGTCTGTGTGCAGCTGCGGGTGGGGCCATGACAGCCAGGCTCGCCGTCCGTCCGTCCGTTCATATGACCCTGTCCAAATCTGGGAAATCCATGTCCGTACAAACGCACAAAGGGGTACCGGCCGGCCGTTCCGTCGGTCGGTCACATGCTTGCTTCCTTCCGCTTAAACGCCAAGATACGTCCGCCTGAAGCCTTCTTGCTCTTGGACGGCCGGAGAATGTTTCCGTTCATCATCATTACCACTAACATATGACGTTGCTACCTTTCCCTTGTCATCTCTCTCTGCTACGTACGCAATGCCGTTCCATCCTCTCAAGAATATACGTATTTGCTCACAAGAGGAATTAGTCTGCGCCGACGGATTTGAAAAGAAATGCCCAAAAGGCAGAACATGTTGAATGCGGCCCTTGAACGGCAGTGACGGAATGCCTCGTGGCACGGGCCCCATGCAAACACAGTCGTCGCAGCGCGACACGACACGTCGGAGCCCGCGCCATGGAACCGGGGTGGAGAAGCGCGCCCCGGTCCGTCTCGAGCCTCGGACCTCGCTCTGCTGGAGAGGAGAGGGGTGCGTGCCTGCCCTGTAGCTGCAGTGTCAGTCTGGCGACCGGGCCGGGCACATGCCGTCGGCGTGCGCCTGCCTCCACCGCACCGCGGCGAGGCAGCGACACCGGGTCCGACGAAAACGTGTTCCGCTGCCGCTGCCGCAGCAGCGCCCAACCACCGGCGAGGCCCGGGAATTGATGGGTCTCCACCGCATCGGTGCCGGCGCCACGACACCTAGGAAACACGATGACGCCCGCCGGACCAGACCATGCGCTACGCCTACGCTAGCCACACTGGCTCCTGCCGGGACAGGCGGCATGCTGTGCGTCGTCCTTCCTCGGCCCCTGCTTTTGCTCCTACCCTTCCCCGCTTTGGGGGGACACCGTACCGCTTTTGCTCCGGAAAGCAATCTGGACGACACCGGTACACCGCCATGGCGATAGGCACCGGTAGTGGTCGTAGGAGCAGTTGGGGATTGTGTTCAAGAAAGTGGTTGGGGCACTGTGGGCAGGGGTACTCCTACCTCGTAACAACATCGTACCCTAGCTGGTTAATCAATGTTCCAGGGGAGTACTAGTAGCCATCGGTAACTAACAAGAAACCATTCAATTCTTATTTTGTTTCAAAAAAAATGTTGAAACCAATCAATTCTTATTTTGCTTCAAAAAAAATGTGTTGGTTTCAAGGTGATATGTGGTACATCTTGCATTTCGGTCATGAGCTGGACGACTATCTCCCTCTTTTATTCGAACAGATCATTAGATTTTGGAATGTACAACTGCAGTAAGTGGAGCTGACCTCGCCACAGTATTAGCAAGTAGCCACTGATCATCTCCAGGAGTAGCTAGCTTTTCAACAGTTACCAACGACGTTACAGCTCGTAGAGTCGTCGTGCTCGCCGTGCGGTGCGGCTACTCCACCTAGCACTACTAGCAGTACTTGGCCCTGCGTTTATCTCTTCTTTTGGATCTGAAGCTAGCGCCATCCAGCAGGGCCCCTTTGTCCTTGCCGGCTGGCTCGACCCGCTCTTGGCGCCAAAATCATCTCCGTCTCGTCGCGTCCCCGCGCCGAATTTTGGCGCCAAAGGCTTCATACCGAATGGCGCGAAAAGGAGCCGGCGGGGGCCGCGTGCATCAGGCCCTCAGGCCGGCAGGGGTCAAAGATTCGGCGCATGCGCGCCGCGTGCGTCTTTTACCTCGCTCTAGCTCCATCTTTCGTCTCCAGCCCCACTGGTCCGCGGTTACGGCGATCATTCACCGCCCTGGCTGGCGATTCACAGAACCATTCAGATGCAAGTATCAGGCGTCGCATGATATCTACTGTAGCAGTTTGGTCCTGCTTAATCTCTGTGTGAAATACTATTAGCTAGTACTAGGAGAGTAGGAGTACTGAGCTACTCTGGTGAACTATGCTGACCACGTCGGAGGGAGCATGCACATCCTCGACCATTTTGATCTGACGCAACCATGGTGATCCTCGTTGAGGTTAGGTTGCGCGCTCGACATGGCTACTCACACGAATATCAAGGGCGCAGTTCAAATTTTAAATAGCTTAGAGCATCTCCAGCCGGACTTGGCAAATCCGGCCCCTCAAACGCACACGGGCACTGACCAGGCACTTCTTAAATGTTACGCCGCACATACACATATCACAAATTTCAATTCTCAAATTCATGCAATTCATGCACGTCGATCATACGATACAAACTGTCTGAATGCCAAAGTTTGAACCAAAGCAAATCAAATCATAGTTCAGCCAATCGGACATGACAAAATGAAATCAATGTCCGAGCATGTCGGATGGCCTCGGATCACTGGTTGGACGCGTGCTCCGAACGGAATGTGTCGTGCTTCAGGTGGAATGCGTCCTGCTCGTCCTCCTCCGCCTGCATCCGCGCAGCATCCTCCGCCTGCATCCAAGCTGGCTGCTCCGCCAGCATCTGGGTTGCCTCTTCCGCCTGCATCTGGGCCGCAACCGCCCTCGCCGCCTCGTACTTCATATGGTTGTTGATCTCCATCTTCTTTGTCCGCAAACCACTTCTCCACAAGCTCATTCCAGAGGATCTCGTTCGCCAACACGATCCTCGCATTTTCCGCGTCCCTTGCGAGTTGCAACCTCTCCTTCTCAATCTCTATGTCGCCAAACGTCTTGACCTTCTCGAGTACTCATTTGATCGCCGCTTGTTGCTTCTCCAACTCGATCTTCTCCCTCTTAATTTTAAGCCTCTTCTCCGCCCTCTTCCGGTCTCACTCCATCCTTTCCTTTTGCGCATTCAACATGAGCTTGTATCTCTCCTCCTTATTCTCCCTCACCGAAAAAATGCCCGCCCATGTGGACGGCATTTTGGTAGCCGCGACATCACGCACGGCACGTGCCTTCTCCCACTTGTTTCCCATGACTTGGCGGTTGTCCTTTGGCACGCTGGTTTTTCCATTTGTCACGATAACATGTCATCTTCATTGTCCAACCCAATTGATTGGTTCGAGTTTGAGCCATAATTCCTCTTCTTGCCGGACTTGAGGTCGGCCACAAGTTGGTTCCACTTCGACTTGTCATTCAATATGACCCAACAATGGCTAAAAGCAATTGCCTTCTTCTCCACCTCATGATATAAAGTGGCCGCCACCGCCGTCTAGCAAACAACATATGTATGAGTACGAGAATGCGAACACAAAACGCATATGCAATGGACGACAAGATGAGGCAATCAAGCTTACGTGAGTTGCGACTCCCATCCTACTTTGAGGGTGTTTGGTCACTTGTGAGTAGTAGTCGACGTACTTGTTCACTTCCCCTTGAATGACCCCCCAACGATGTTGGAGAGATGCCACATTGCGAGTGGTCACGATAGGATACGGATCCACATACTCCTTTTGCAGGGTGGGAGAGCCTCTCTTCCAACCGATGACCACACGTGAGGGAGAGGTGGGGGGGGGCGACCTTGTCACCTCCACCGGAACCACTGCCGCGGCCGTTGCCAGCGCTGGGGGCCACGCCGGCACCACAGCCGCAGCCGCAGCCGGCGCCGGTGTCTACGTGATCAGCCCAATTGTTGGCCTCCGGATCCGACTTCGAGATGGATCTGGATCAGGAGGTAGAGCATTTACCCCCGGCCAGATGGCTGATCCGTTTCGAAGATTGCCGGATGGCCGGGACAGGGAGAGATGGATTTCTCTATGCACATTCACTGTCACGATGGACGACGATACGAGATAGCGATCACGATATTCTTGCCGGCCGGTACTTGGACGTTGATGAGCATATCCACACAGGTACGTGTTTGAATATCGATGAATTCAAAAAATTTGTTGATGAATGCTTGCAGGAGACTTTGGGCGGGGAGGATCAGATCGAGGTCGTCGATCTAACATCGGAACCAGATGCCCTGATACCTAAGCCAAAGATCGGAGGAAGGTTTTGGGTCCTAGCCGACGATGAAGACGAAGAAGATGATGATCCCGAGCTTAATTCTCCTGGAGTCATGAAGCCAAAGTCGCCCGAGATGCTAACTAAGTTCACGACACCAATTGCTGAATCCTTCATGAAGCTCGCGCCTGGCGAGGGGCGCAAAGACAGGAGGGTTACGGAGCCAAGATCGGCGGCTCTCGGCAAGACCTCGTCGATGAAGATCAAACGATGGAAGGGACCCCTCCCCAAGGTAAAATTTGTCACAACCCACTTTATCAGATTTTTCCATTGGATGGTTGGACGAAAATCACTCGCAAGAAGAAGAAATAGGTAGCTCCGGCAGCATTTCATCCACCGCCGGCGGCCGTCGGTCCAGGGGCAATCCGGGCGGCGCGGCTGGTTCATTTGAATCAACTGCTAGGAATTGGTGGGCCGGTGGAGGAAACTTCCGGCCTGGGCCCGAGGCATCTGGGTATGTGGCCCAGTGCGTGGCCCAGGAACGGGTAGCGGACCTTCCTTCTCCGGGCAGGCTGCATGGGGACGCATTGGATTATGTGTCGCATGCACGTACGGTGATCACATAGCGCAGAATCACCCGGCAAGGGTTTCCTAAGTTGCCGCCCGGTCGTGTGGCGAGGATTCTGCCCTTAGTTCGATCGTCCTCTGAGGCCATGGCCGGACGTGGGAGGGGCTTGCCGCCGTCGCACAAAACCGCTCTGCCGCCGCCGAAGACCGCACCCCCGCCCGCCCGGACCGCGCCCCCACCGCCTAAGGCTGCGCCGCAGCCCAAGCCGGCGCCATCGCAGCAACGGGTCGGGGCGCAGCAGCACAGGCCTGCGACACTGCGTTGGCGGTGCCTCCGCCGCGCCCGACGGCGCGAGCTCCAGTGGGCGGGCAGGCTGCACGGGATGGCCGTGCATCCGATGGCCCGTACCCGGCTGCCCATGGGATGGCGACAGGCAGAGGTTTCGCGGCCGTGGCGCATGGAGGTCGCGGCCCTCCTCGTGGCCGTTGGGGCGATGATGGGGTCAATGTATATGGGGATGGACAACATCGTGGGTCGTCGTTGACTGGTGGCGGTCGCGGTTACGCCTGGCAAAGTGACGGATCAGAGGAGCGTCCGTTCTATGCGCCGCCGGGAAATTTTGTGGAGGGGGATTCAGGCCCAGATTACAGGTCCCGTGAAGGATACCGGGGTTTTCGTGGTGGTAGGGGCGGGCCTAGGCGGTCGTCCCAGTACCGGCAACGTCCCCCTCCTCCGCCGCTGCTGGCCACTGCCAACACGGCCGAGATTGAGGCCCTTGCTGTTGCGGGCCAGTCGTCAGAGACGGCGGAGTTGGTCCAGCCCTCGGATTTATCGGGCGAGGCCATGGCGGTGGTCACCACTCTGGCTTCTACCAAGGTTCCGGTGGCCTTGCAAGATGGGGCTAAAGGTCATGAGCATGTTTTTGACAAACTTTTTAAGGAAATATGCCCTAGAGGCAATAATAAAGTTGTTATTTATATTTCCTTATATCATGATAAATGTTTATTATTCATGCTAGAATTGTATTAACCGGAAACTTAGTACATGTGTGAATACATAGACAACAGAGTGTCACTAGTATGCCTCTACTTGACTAGCTCGTTAATCAAAGATGGTTAAGTTTCCTAACCATAGACATGAGTTGTCATTTGATGAACGGGATCACATCATTAGAGAATGATGTGATTGACTTGACCCATCCGTTAGCTTAGCACTATGATCGTTTAGTTTATTGCTATTGCTTTCTCCATAACTTATACATGTTCCTATGACTATGAGATTATGCAACTCCCGAATACCGGAGGAACACTTAGTGTGCTATCAAACGTCACAACGTAACTAGGTGACTATAAAGATGCTCTACAGGTGTCTCCGATGGTGTTTGTTGAGTTGGCATAGATCAAGATTAGGATTTGTCACTCCGATTTGTCGGAGAGGTATCTCTGGGCCCTCTCGGTAATGCACATCACTATAAGCCTTGCAAGCGATGTGACTAATAAGTTAGTTGCGGGATGTTGCATTACAGAACGAGTAAAGAGACTTGTCGGTAATGAGATTGAACTAGGTATGATGATACCGATGATCGAATCTCGGGCAAGTAACATACCGATGACAAAGGAAACAACATATGTTGTTATGCGGTTTGACCGATAAAGATATTCGTAGAATATGTGGGAGCCAATATGAGCATCGAGGTTTCGCTATTGGTTATTTACTAGAGATGAGTCTCGGTCATGTCTACATAGTTCTCGAACCCGTAGGGTCCGCACGCTTAAACGTTCAATGATGATTGGTATTATGAGTTTATGTGTTTTGATGTACCGAAGGTTGTTCGGAGTCCCGGATGTGATCACGGAATATTGATATATTGGATGACTATATTCGGACACCGGATGAGTTCCGGGGGCCACCGGATATATATCAAAGTGCCGGAAGGGTTATCAGAACCATCGAAGAAGTAATGGGCCTTATTGGGCCTAGGGGAGAGAGAGAGGGGCTTCCAAGGTCTAGCTGCGCGCCCCCCATGGGCCTAGTCCGAATTGTACTAGAGGGAGGGGCGGCGCCCCCTCCTTCTCTTCCCCCCTCCTTCCTTCTTCTCCTAGTAGGACTAGGAAAGGGGGTGGTCCTACTCCTACTAGGAGGAGGATTCCTCCCCCCTTGGCGTGCCTATGAGGGCCGGTCGGCCTCCCCCTCCCTCCTTTATAGACGTGGGGAGGGGGGCACCCTAGAACATATCAAAGTTGATCTTAACCGTGTGCGGTGCCCCCCTCCACAGATTTCCACCTCGGTCATATCGTTGTAGTGCTTAGGCGAAGCGTTGCGTCGGTAACTTCATCACCGTCACCATGCCGTCATGCTGAGAAACTCTCCCTCGGCCTCAGCTGGATCAAGAGTACGAGGGACGTCACCGAGCTGAAAGTGTGCAGATCGCGGAGGTGCCGTGCGTTCGCTACTTGATAGGTTGGATCGCGAAGACGTTCGACTACATCAACCGCGTTACTTAACGCTTCCGCTTCCGGTCTACGAGGGTATGTGGACACACTCTCCCGCTCGTTGCTATGCATCACCTAGATGGATCTTGCGTGTGCGTAGGAAAAATTTGAAATTACTGTGTTCCCCAACAGTGGCATCCGAGTCAGGTCTATGCGTAGATGTTATATGCACGAGTAGAACACAAAGGAGTTGTGGGCGTGTGTATATACATATTGCTTGACGTCACTAGTTGATTCTTGATTCGGCGGTATTGTTGGATGAAGCAGCTCAGACCAACATTACGCGTACGCTTACACGAGACTGGTTCAACCGACGTGCTTCGCACACACGTGGTTAGTGGGTGTCTATTTCTCCAACTTTAGTTGAATCAGATTCATTGAAAAGGGTTCTTTCTGAAGATCAAAAATCAATCACTATACCACGTTGTGGTTTTTGATGCGTAGGTAAGAACGATTCTTGCTAAGCCCGTAGCAGCCACGTAAAACTTGCAACAACAAAGTAGAGGACGTCTAACTTGTTTTTGCAGGACATATTGTGATATGATATGGTCAAGACGTGATTATATAAATTGTTGTATGAGATGATCATGTTTTGTAACACAATTATCGGCAATAAGATGATATGGTCAAGACGTGATCACAGGCACAAGATGACGATGACCATATCATATCACTTATATTGATTGCATGTGATGTTTATCATTTATGCATCTTATTTTGCTTAGATCGACGGTAGCATTATAAGATGATCTCTCACTAAATTTCAAGGTATAAGTGTTCTCCCTAAGTATGCACCGTTGCTACAGTTCGTCGTGCCGAGACACCACATGATGATCGTGTGTGATAAGCTCTACGTTCACATACATCGGGTGCAACCAGTTTTGCACAAGCAGAATACTCGGGTTAAACTTGACGAGCCTAGCATATGCAGATATGGCCTCGGAACATTGAGACCAAAAGGTCGAGCGTGAATCATATAGTAGATATGATCAACATAGTGATGTTCACCATTGAAAAGTACTCCATCCCATGTGATGATCGGACAAGGTTTAGTTGATATGGATCACGTGATCACTTAGATGATTAAAGGGATGTCTATCTAAGTGGGAGTTCTTAAGTAATATGATTAATTGAACTTTAATTTATCATAAACTTAGTACCTGCTAGTATTTGGCATGTCTATGTTGTCGTAGATAAATGACCCTTCTGTTGTTCCGTTGAATTTTAATGCGTTCCTAGAGAAAGCTAAGTTGAAAGATGGTAGCAATTACATGGACTGCGTCCATAACTTGAGGATTATCCTCATTGCTGCACAGAAGAATTACGTCGTGGAAGCACCGCTAGGTGCCAAACCCGCTATAGGAGCAACGCCAGATGTTATGAACACCTGGCAGAGCAAAGCTGATGACTACTCGATAGTTCAGTGTGTCATGCTTTATGGCTTAGAACCGGGACTTCAACGAAGTTTTGAACGTCATGGAGCATATGAGATGTTCCAGGAGTTGAAGTTAACATTTCAAGCAAATGCCAAGATTGAGAGATATGAAGTCTCCAGTAAGTTCTATAGCTGCAAAATGGAGGAGAATAGTTCTGTCAGTGATCATATACTCAGAATTTCTGGGTACCACAATCACTTGACTCAGCTCGGAGTTAATCTTCCAGTTGATAGTGTCATTGACAGAGTTCTTCGATCACTGCCACCAAGCTACAAAAGCTTTGTGATGAACTATAATATGCAAGAGATGGATAAGACAATTCCCGAGCTCTTCGCAATGCTAAAGGCTGCGGAGGTAGAAATCAAGAAGGAGCATCAAGTGTTGATGGTCAACAAGACCACTAGTTTCAAGAAAAATGGTCAACTTCAAGAAGAACGGCAAACAAGTTGCTGCTCAAGTGAAGAAACCCAAGTCCGGACCTAAGCCTGAGACTGAGTGCTTCTACTACAAAGGGACTGGTCACTGGAAGCGGAACTGCCCCAAGTATTTGGCGGAAAAGAAGGATGGCAAAGTGAAAGTTATATTTGATATGCATGTTATTGATGTGTACCTTACTAATGCTCGCAGTAGCGCCTGGGTGTTTGATACTGGTTCTGTTGCTAATATTTGCAACTCGAAACAGGGGCTACCGATTAAGCGAAGATTGGCTAAGGACGAGGTGACAGTGCGTGTGGGAAATGGTTCCAAAGTCGATGTGATCGCCGTCGACACACTACCTCTACATCTACCTTCGGGATTAGTTTTAGACCTGAATAATTGTTATTTGGTGCCAGTGTTGAGCATGAACATTATATCTGGATCTTGTTTGATGTGAGACGGTTATTCATTTAAATCAGAGAATAATGGTTGTTCTATTTATATGAATAATATCTTTTATGGTCATGCACACTTGATGAGTGGTCTATTTTTACTAAATCTTGATAGTAGTGATACACATGTTCATAGTATTGAAGCCAAAAAATATAAGTTTAATAATGATAGTGCAACTTATTTGTGGCATTGCCGTTTAAGTCATTGATAATCCCCAAGTGCAGGGAATCATCGTAGCAATTACCAATGGTGGAAGTGATAAGTATGGAGTGTCGAACCCACAAGGAGCTAAAGGTAAGATCAATATTCTCTCAAGTCCTATCTACCACTGATACGACTCTACGTACACCGAACGTTTGCTTCCAACTAGAAACGAGAAATAAAACTACGTTGTGGGTATGTAGAGGATAACTTTGCATGATATCGGAGAACTAAAATATGAAAGTAGGTGCTGTTATCATAAAGTTAGAATATATTACTAAATATTATAAATAGCGAGTGTGGAATAATGATGGATCGGTGTGCGGAATTGTCCTAGGCAATTGTTAACAAGACCGATAGTCATCATTGCAATTTCATATGAGGGAGAGGCATAAGCTAACATACTTTCTCTTCTTGGATCATATGCACTTATGATTGGAACTCTAGCAAGCATCCGCAACTACTAAAGATCATTAAGGTAAAACCCAACCATTACATTAAAGCATCAAGTCCCCTTTATCCCATACACAACAACCCCCTTACTCGGGTTTATGCTTCTGTCACTCAAGCAACCCACTATAAGCGAATCATGAACGTATTGCAACACCCTACAGCAGGAATCCCTCACGCTTGCGCGACACGGAGGGCACAATAGGACAGTACCAAAATAAAAAATACAACTCATACTAATATAGATCATCAATCAACCCAAAGACAAAGGATATCTACTCAAAACATCATAGGATGGCAACACATCATTGGATCATAATATGTGGCATAAAGAACCATGTTCAAGTAGGTATTACAGCTGGGTGCGGGAGAGTGGACCGCGTAAAAGAGATGAGGATGGTGATTATGATGGTGATGTTGATGAAGACGATCACCGCGGCGATGATTCCCCTCCCGATGGCACTCCGGTGCCACCGAGAGAGAGGAGGAGAGGTTCTCCCCTTATGCTTCCTCCTCCATGGCCTCCCCCTGGATGGGGAGAGGTTCTCCCTCTGGTCCTTGGCCTTCATGGTGATGATGGCCCCTCCGGAATCCTCCTCCATAGCCTCCGGTGATGATGGCCTCCTCCGGCAGGGTGCCAGAGAGAGCCTAGATTGATTTCTCATGGCTACAGAGGCTTGCCGCGGCGGAACTTCCGATCTAGATTATTTTCTGGGGTTTCTGTATTTATAGGAATCTTTGGCGTCGGTTTCACGTCAGGGGGGGGGGTCTCCGAGTCGTCCACGAGATAGGGGCCCACATTTAGGGGGCTGGGCGCGCCCCCACCCTCGTGGACGGCTCGGGACTCTTCTGGCCCAACTCTTTTACTCCGGGGGCTTCTTTTGGCCCATAAAAATCATCAAAAATTGGCACGTCAATTGGACTCCGTTTGGTATTTCTTTTCTGCAATACTCAAAAACAAGGGGAAAACAGAAACTGGCACTGGGCTCTAGGTTAATAGGTTAGTCCCAAAAATCATATAAAATAGCATATAAATGCATATAAAACATCTAAGATGGATAATGTAATAGCAGGAATACTTCATAAATTATAGATGCGTTGGAGACGTATCAGAATCCCCAAGCTTAATTCCTGCTCGTTCTTGAGTAGGTAAATGATAAAGAAATAATTTATGAAGTGTGAATGCTAGCAAGTGCACAAGTTTCATCAATGATAGTTCCAATCACTTTTTCTAGCATCATTATATATGATAATAGTAGCTCAACTCATGAAACTTCTCATGATCAAGTAACAAGTTATTCACATGTTAAAGTATAGATCATAAACTTTCTTGAAAACTAACAAACCGTGCTCTTAGTCATCAAACAATTGCAATTCATCTTATTTTCGAGAAGGGTCTATGTAAGAGCTTTGATTCAGCAAACTCCACAGACTCAACTATCATTTAATCTTTCACAATTGCTAACACTCATGTGATATTTATGGGTTCAAAGTTTTAATCGGACACAGAGAAAGATAGGGGCTTATTGTTTCGCCTCCCAACCTTTTACCTCAAGGGTAATGTCAAAAATAATAATTTATGAGAACCTACATCCAAGTGGATATATATATCCGGATCGATCCAACACAAAGTGCTTGCCAAAGGAAAAAGTGTAAAAAGGAAAGGTGATGACCACCATGACTCTTGTCTAATGGTAGAAGATAAAAGTAAAAGATAGGCCCTTCGCAGAGGGAAGCAGAGGTTGTCATGCGTTTTTATGGTTGGATGCACAAAATCTTAATGCAAAAGAATGTCACTTTATATTGCCACTAGTGATATGGACCTTTATTATGTAGTCCGTCGCTTTTATTTCTTCCACGTCACAAGATCGTATAAACCTTATTTTCTCCACACTAATAAATCATACATATTTAGAGAGCAATTTTTATTGCTTGCAACAATGACAACTTACTTGAAGGATCTTACTCAATCCATAGGTAGATATGGTGGACTCTCATGGCAAAACTGGGTTTAAGGATATTTGGAAGCACAAGTAGTATCTCTACTTGGTGCAAATAATTTGGCTAGCATGAGAGGGAAAGGCAAGGTCAACATGTTGGATGATCCAAGACAATATAACGTTTCGGATATAGGAAAACATAACCCATTAAGTTGTCTTCCTTGTCCAACATCAACCTTTTAGCATGTCATATTTTAATGAGTGCTCACAATTGCAAAAGATTTCCCAGATAGTATATTTATATGTGAAATCTCTCTTCCTTCAATATTCTTTCATGAATTTTTCAAGTGACCAATTCTGCGTTTGCTAACTTCCAATAAGTTTACTACCTATACTTATTATGTGTGAAGTCATTACTCCCCATGTTGTGAGCATATGAAACATATATAAATTCAGATTTATGATATTCAATTCATTCAACCATTTACTCGTAGGATATATGTGAAGCACGTGAGTAAATGTCAAACTACTCCAAAAAGATACAAGTGAAGAATACTGAGTAGTCAAATAATTAAATAGCCATGGGAGGTTTCTTTTTCATTCAAGATTTCAGATCCAATGATTTTATTCAAACAACAAGTAAAATTTAAAATACGCTCCAAGCAAAACACATATCATGTGACGAGTAAAAATATAGCTCCGAGTAAGGTGTACCGATAGTTTTGAAGACGAAAGAGTGGATGCCTTCCAGGGCATCCCCAGGCTTAGGCGCTTGAGTCTTCCTTGAATATTACCTTGGGTGCCTTGGGCATCCCCAAGCTTAGGGTCTTTCCACTCCTTATTCTCCTCATATCGATATCTCACCCAAAGCTTGAAAACTTAAATCACACAAAATTTAACGGAACTTCGTGAGATAGGTTAGTATGATAAAGAGTAAACCATTCACTTTGGTACCGTCAAAGACAAGGCTCATAATTGTTCTCACACAATTCCTACTGTACCATATCATTTCTACAATTTATATTGAGAAATATAAGCCATATAAACTAGAAAACAAGCAAACTATGCAATGAAAACAGAATCTGTCAGAAACAGAATAGTTTGTAATGATCTGAACACCAACCATACTTCTGCTACTCCAAAAATTCTGAAATAAATTGATGGACGTGAGGAATTTGTCTATTATTCTTCTGAAAAAATAATAAACTCAATCGCACTCTTCTGTAAAAAATGGCAGCTAATCTTGTGAGCGCAAAGTTTCTGTTTTTTACAGCAAGATCACATTAACTTTCACCCAAGTCTTCCCAAAGGTCTTACTTGGCACTTTATTGAAACAAAAGCTGTAAAACATGATTACTACAGTAGCTTAATCATGTAAACACACAAAAACTGTAAGGGTGAATATTGGGTTGTCTCCCAACAAGCGCTTTTCTTTAATGCCTTTTAGCTAGGCATGATGATTTCAATGATGCTCACATAAAAGATAAGAATTGAAACATAAAGAGAGCATCATGAAGAATATGACTAGCATATTTAAATCTAACCCACTTCCTATGCCTAGGGATTTTGTGAGCACATAATTTATAGGAACAAGAATCAACTAGCATAGGAAGGAAAAACAAGTATAACTTCAAAACTTTAAGCATATAGAGAGGAAACTTGATATTATTGCAACTCCTACAAACATGTATTCCTCCCTAATAATAATTTTCAGTAGCATCATGAATAAGTTCAACAATATAACCATCACATAAAACATTCTTTTCATGATCTACGAGCATAGAAATTTTACTACTCTCCACATAAGCAAAATTTTCCTCATTCGGAATAGTGGGAGCAAAGTTCTTCTAAATCCACTTTAGATGATAGTATTATTAATACTCCAAAAGATATAAGTGAAGTTCATGGAGCATTCTACAATTAATATAGGCTAACCAATATCCAAGCTCAAAATATATAAGTGAAGCACATGAAGCATTCTATAAAACCATACTCAAAAGATTTAAGTGAAGCACAAAGAGCAATTCTATAAGACCATACTTATAAGATATAAGTGAAGCACATGAACCATTCTATAAACCAATGAAGGGCTATCTCATACTAGCATGGTTATTAAAGGAAAAACAAAAAACACAAAGGACACAAATCATGTGAACAAAACAAAAACCGAGGTATACCAATAATTGTTGAAGAAGAAAGATGGGATGCCAACTGGGGCATCCCCAAGCTTAGATGCTTGAGTATCCTTAGAATAATTACTTGGTGTTGAAAGTGCTAGTGATCGACTAGAGGGGGGGGGGTGAATAGGCGATTTTTACGAAAGTCTTCAAAACATGTAAGTTTCGAAGACAAACGATAGAAGTAAACCTATTACCACGCAGCGGAAGGTAGACTACACTAGGCAACCTTAGTCAAGTAACCAAAGAAGTGAAAGCACAATGACTAATAGCAGCTAGGCAGTAAGGATCAGGTAGGAAGATATTGTGAAACCAATCAGAACAAGCAGTCACTCGGTGAAGACAAAAGATAATGCAATCATGCAATGACTTCACGAGGACCAACAGTAAGTAAAAGGAAGGGAAGGATGAAACCGGTGACTCGTTGAAGACAATGATTTGTTGGACCAGTTCCAGTTGCTGTGACAACTGTACGTCTGGTTAGGGCGGCTAGGTATTTAAACCTGAGGACACACAGTCCCGGACACTCAGTCCTGAACACGCAGCTCAGAACCCTTAGTCCTCACCGTATTCCCCTTGAGCTAAGGTCACACAGACCTCGCCCAATCACTCTGGTAAGTCTTCAAGGTAGACTCCCAAACCTTCACAGACTTCGTTCACCGGCGATCCACAATGACTCTTGGATGCTCAGAACGCGACGCCTAACCGGCTGGAGGATTCACAGTCCTCAAGTGTAATAAGTCTTCAGATCACACAGACAGGACGACTTAAGTGATGCCTAACACTCTTTGGCTCTGGGTGGTTAGGACTTTATCCTCGCAAGGAATTCTCTCCCAAAGGCTTAGAGGTGGGTTGCTCTCAAACGACAACAGCCGTACTTTAACTCTGAGCAGCCAACCGTTTATGGTTGTAGGGGGTGGGCTATTTATAGCCACTAGGCAACCCGACCTAATTTGTCCGAAATGACCCTGGGTCACTAAGGAACTGACACGTGTTCCAATGGTCAGATTTCAAACACACACGACAACTTTACTTGGGCTACAAGCAAAGCTGACTTGTCCAACTCTGGACAAGATTCGCTCTCATAGTCTTCACTCGAAGACATAGGATTTTGGTTAAGCATCACTTCAGTCATTCTGACTGGTTCTCTTGGACCCCACTTAACAGTACGGTGGTTCCTATGACTCAACAAAGAAGAAAAAGAACTACGAAAGATCTAAGTCTTCGAGCTCCATAGTCTTCATGCGATGTCTTCTCTTGTCATAGTCTTCAATGTGAATGTCTTCACATACCACCTTTGACTTCAATGTCTTCATACATTTTTAGGGGTCATCTCTGGTAGGAAAACCGAATCAATGAGGGACTTCTACCTGTGTTATCCTGCAATTCTCACAAACACATTAGTCCCTCAACTAGGTTTGTCGTCAATACTCCAAAACCAACTAGGGGTGGCACTAGATGCACTTACAATCTCCCCCTTTTTGGTGATTGATGACAAACTAGTTGAAGTTTTCAACGGGGAATATATCATGTGAGATTGTAAAGGATAAGGAATTGTCTTCATAAGTCACAAGGGCTCCCCCTAAAGATGTGCATATAAGTAATTTGCTTTTGGAATGCAAATGCACATGGCAGGTTGTACTTGTGGAGATCCTCTTCAACTTATGATGACAATTCATTATGCATGAAAAGTATGTGAAAATAATGACATGCATAATGAAAAATGGACGTCTGCAAAATGATCTAAGTGCGGAATTTATGGCCGCACATGCGGAATTTATCACCGCATCACAAAATAGCATATAAGTAGCAGACGACCATCGAGTTTAAGTGTTACAACTCAAAGAACCAAATGTATCAAAACGAGAGTTGTAAACACTAGACAAAACATAAAGTAACCGCCCATATGGACCCGCTTGAAGACTATCAAGCTCATATGCTTCTCCCTCTTTTGTTAGTAAGGACCAAAAAGGTTTGAAGACATAGAGCACCTACTCGTTCCCATGAGGAGTAGGTGAAGTAGCAAGGTCGTCGGTGTTGTTAGGCGGTGCAGACGAGCTCGGGGCAGTGTCGATGTGTGCTCAAGAAGGGGGAAGTGAAGTAGCATCGTCTTCGTCCTCGATCACTCTGGCACTCACAGTTGCCGTAGAGGAAGAGAACTCAGAGTCTTCAAGAGAGGGAGTTCACCGCAGCACAGCCCTTCGGGGAGGTGTGGAGTCAAACTTGAAACGTTCAGAGAAGCCATCCTCTTGAAGATCATCCTTAGAGCACATAAGCGTCAGCCCTTTCCATGTACGCCGACAGGTTTCATAGGCAACAAAGGCATTCTTGGTGGCAAGATTGCGAATGCGGTTAACATCCACCAAGAGGCTGTGCATTTGGCGCTTCAGCCAGTCATGATGCCTATCCTATTTCTGATGAAGAGCAACCAGAAGCTCTCGGTCATTGAGAACACGAGATCGCTTCTTGGGTCGTTGGGCAATAGTGCTTTCAGTGGCTTCAGTAAGGGCACGATGAGGTGCACGTGTAGTACCTGCCAGAGGATAAACACGAGTGACCGCTTCAACTCCTTCAATGTTCTGAGAGAAACTTTGATGCTCCGCATTCTGAAGACTAAGAGGCTCCTTGGCAGGCTCTAGATAGATGGCTTCAACGGACATATCCACATCAGGTAGGAAGATCCAATGATTGTGAGCAGAGGGCTGATATGAGATAGCTGAGTGGAGTTTGATCAGCCGCATGATCCATGGAGCGTAGAACTTCAAGCCAAAAAGATCAGATCCTAATGCTGCAAGTTGGCGGATGAAGAAGTCTTGTGCATTGAAGCATTTGCCATGAAGAATATAGAAGACCAAAGTCTTCATTGCACCTTCCAGCTTTGCATGTGGAGAATGTCCTTTGATGGGCCTTATAATGTGATAGATAGTCCTTGGCAGATACTCAAGGTCTTCAACAAAGAACTCCTTAGGATATGCAGCGTCTTGTGGCAAAGGCTTCATCATACTGAGCATCTGACTCATGTTCGGTTCAGACTTCTGAAAGATGCTCTCCATAGCTTCACTGTGAAGTTGACATCCAGGTTCATAGAGATCTCCAGGAGTGGGCAGAACAGTGAGCTCAATGATATCAAAGGCTTTGGCTTCGTGATGAACATTTCCTGTCATCCACTCAAGGACCCAAGTCTTCGGATCTCTGTTGTAACCACGTATGTGAAGAGTGGCATAAAATTGGAGCAGCAACTCTTCGTTCCAGTGCTCTTGGTCGGTGATGAAAGGCAACAATCCAACCTCTTTGAAGCAATCCAGAGCTTCTTCCGAGCAGGGCAGACCAGCTATTGCTTCGGTGTCAAGACGCATATGTGGGAAGATGCGACCTTGATTGTACAGAATGCAGGAGTAATAGCTTCGCTGCGGATAGCTCCAAACCGATCAGAAGATATTCATTCCCTTGAGTAGGGGTTCTTGGAGCTATTGAAGAAGGTGTTGTCTGCTTTGAAGCCGTTGACATTGAAGGATCCAGGTGCTGATGCAGGACCTGGAAACCTGGGCAACCTTGGCACTGGCTTCTATACCTGAGACCTATGCTCAATATGATAGTCAAACTGAGGACCAACAGCAGGCACAGGAACAGGAGCAGTAGCATCATTGGCTTCGCTGACTTCTGGTTCATGGGTTGGTGTAGGCTGCACATTTGCTTCAGCCATGATAACGTCAGTGGCTTCATTCGTGTTGGCGTTGGCAGCCTCAAGATTTTCTACCTCCACTTGATGAGATGGAGGGTCGGGCACAGACACATTCTCCTCGAGAACAACTTCTTCAGTAGTTGGGGGAGTATGGACACGTTCTTCTTCTTGGGTGACATTAGCTGATGCAGCTAAAATGTCTTCAGCAGTTTGAGCCTCAGACGTGGAGACTTGAGACCTTGGTCCTTTGCGAAGCCTGCGTAACGCTGGCGACGCCTTTGGAGATGGAGTTGGCTGGGCCTCAAAGTCATCTTCTTCTTCTTGCCGGGGTGGTGTGACTTGTTGTTGTGGATGATCAGCCCATTATGCATCCTAAGCAATTGGCGTCAGAGGACGACCAATGCTGATGAGTTCGCTGTGCGTAAGCACAGGCGATGATACCTGTTGGTGCTCGATCTGAGGAAGAACTACATCATCTTCAACATTGTCATGGTGACCAATGTCTTCAGCAGCGGTGGGATCAACTGCTGGAATGTCTTCAGCTGTATGAGCCTGTGTGGAAGCAGGCTCATGGACAATCAGTTGGCGATCTTGGTATGTAGATGCAGGGCGAACCATTGAGATAGGTTCAATAACCAAGGGCTCTATGGGAGCAGCCCGTTCCTTCTTGGTCTTCCGCTTCTTCTTGGAGGGAGCAGCATCAGAGGCTTCAGAATGTTTCCTCTTTCTAGCTTCAGCCTCAGCAGTCCTCGTCTTCTTCAGTTCTGAAGCGGTTGACCTGGCCTTTGGCTTCGAGCCAGCCATGCTGGTTGGGAAGACAATGGGATGTCCTTCCTGCCTCGGTGCGTCGGGTGCGGCCACAACTGGCTTCTTCTTCTGCTTAGCAGCCATCCCGGGGTCGATGCCAGGACGACCAAGGGCCTTGCGCTTCTCAGCCTCATTGTAGGCTTGCACACTCTTGTCAGCCAGGATCTTCATGCGCTCACGAGAACCTTGAGCTTCTGCACGTTTCTTAAGAAAGGCTTCCTTGAGCTCGTGCAGCATAGTCTTGAAGTTTTTCACCTCTTGCATGCTGAGCTTGGCCATGTGCTTCTTGAACTGAGTTTTCTCAAAGTCAATCTTTTGCTTCAGTTCGACGATGCGCTGAGCTAGAGCTAGCTCTGAAGCAATGGCGCCATGGAAGGCGACACTGAGGCCAACTAGAAGTTGCAGATCTTCAAAGCTGAGGTTGGGCATGTCAAACCATTCATCAATGAAGTTGTGAATGATTGCCACGTCAAAGAGAGGCAGATCATTGAAGATTTCTGCTTCTTCTTTGCTCTTTATTAGTTGCTCAAGAGCGTCATCTGCAAGACCTTCATCATTGGACAGATCAATAGCGTCGTTGCGCAGAATAGCAGCAACAGTCAGTTCTTGGCTAGTGTGTTGCAAAGGCATCTTGACTTTCGAAGGCTTGGAGATGCGTGACAAATCTTCAGACTGCACACTGTCTTCAGGAGGTGCAGTAGCCAGTGGCTTCGCCCGTGAGATTTTTGGTGCTGAGGCAGGCTTTGAAGCTTTGGGCTGCTTCAGTTTCTTTGGTTTCGGCGCTGCAGGCGCTTCATCAGATTCAGCGTCATCTGCAGGCTCATCCACGGCTGTCCCTTGAACCACGATATGAGTGATGAGACCTTCCAGGTTGTAGAAGGGCCCAACAAGATTGGGTTCAGCTTCACGGGTGCCATCGGCACGGGGAGCAGAGGGACCAGGGTTGAAGTCTAGTCCCAATGACTTCTTGTTCTGCTTCGCCGAATTCTGGGCAAACTGGAAGTTGCGCTTGAACAGATTGTCGTCACGACACCATAGCAGTGACGATGGGTCAGCATCTGCAGGCTGTGGTCCACGGACCATGCAGGGATAGAAGCCTTGTTCAATGGCTTCATCTCTGGACCTGGGTTGAAGATTTCTGTATAGGATGTCTCCCCATGGTCGCTTGATGGCATTCTTCTCAGCATATTCCTTTGTCACAAACCTGTACTTGAACCACTGTTCTGCCCAATATCGTTGAATCCATTGGATTCGTGTCTTGCGCTGATTGTAATCCTCTTCAGGATCTGTCTTGTACAACTTTGAGAGGTCATCGGGCAGATCTCTTGATGTTTCTCCTCGACGCTTTTTGCCACCCTTCCTTGCTGATTTCTCTGCAGCCATGAACTTTAAACTGAATGGCTTCAATACGTTCAAAGGCTTCAAAGGCTTTCGCTTGCTGGACAAACAGGAACTGGCTTCGGGAGAATTTATATGATGCTGTAAGAATTCTGCAAATGAATGCAGACTATGAGAACCAAGGGATTCTCCCACGGACATGTACCTGTGACAGCATTAAGGTGCGAGGGAAGGGGAAGAGGTCATATGCATTCTCAGAAGATTTTGAAGATAAATCAGTTTAGAAGACATTGACCTCATCGTGCGAAGACATTCACTCATAGATAAGGAGTTGGTTCCAGATTTGTACGAATCCACGAATCAGTACAAGTGAGGAATCTAACTACTTTGTGAAGCATAAGTGAACATACTAGGCATATTATGAGATGCAGTATGAAATAGATCCAACTGGTGTGAACAGAAATTGCTTGTGGTAGAAAGTGACGAATCTATAGGATCAAAGGGGCCGTAAAAAGGAAGTTTTATTTACCACATGAAGAACTGCTAGACGGGGTGGAAGAGGAGGCCGAGCAGTTCGATCGTCCGTGCCCTAACTTGGCGACGGAGGACACCTACGGCGACGGCGGAGAAGATGATGTCCGTGGTCAGCGTGAAGACAGCGTCGGAGAGGTCGCGGCAGCTAAGCGCTTCGTCACCGGCGTCGTCGTGGGCTAGCAGTGGCGCTAGGGTTCGTGCGAGAGTGGAAGAAAGGATAATGACTGTGGTGAGGCGTGTATTTATAGGGACGGGGACGACACAGTGTTATTACACAGGTGCCCCTGGCGATTCACATCTGAAGGACACGTGGCCATCATGCAACATATTGAAGGATGTTCCACGTTCCCACGCACGCCTGGATTGTCAGGTGGTCGTTCCCACTTCTCCAGGTTTCAGGTGAAGGAATTAGCATTGAAAGCGGACTTAATGTTTGTCTCTGTATCTTCTGCTGACAAGGACGCAGAGAAGACATTTGACATTTTCAAGAGAATGCATATGATTTGGAGAGATAGAGTTTGAGATAGAAAGCATAGAGAGGTTAGGGTCCGATCACATTCACTTAGTTCAAAAGATTCAACAAGAAGACATAGCTATAAGTGAATGCTGTAGAGGACAGAACACTAGTATATATATATAATCAGCATGATGAAGATAATCATGAAGACATGTTGAGCTTGAAGCCAAAACAAATGTGAAGACATAGCAAATGTAACGCCATGGGTAAAACACTTCAAACAGAAGAATTTGGTGGTGGCGTTACCCACCGTATAGGAAGTATTAGACCCAGACACGACGCACAATTATCGTGGCGCTCCGAAGTCAAATTCCACATTAATGTATTCACACTTAGAATGTATGTCTTCATTGATTGAAGATATACTTCACTTCGTGTGTTGCACATCTAAGTCATCAATATGCATAAGTGTTAGGATGTGTGCCTGATCACAGGACATTTGAGGATTCCAAGATATTTAGCTCACGCCGTAACTTGCAAAATCTCTTCTCATCCAAGGGCTTGGTGAAGATATCTGCCAATTGTTCTTCAGTGTTGACGTGTATAATATCAATATCTTCCTTCACAACATGATCTCTGAGAAAGTGATGACGAATTTCAATGTGCTTTGTCTTCGAGTGCTGAACTGGGTTGTTGGCAATCTTGATGGCGCTTTCGTTGTCGCAGTAGAGTGGCACTTGCTTCAGATGAATGCCATAGTCTTTGAGTGTTTGCTTCATCCACAGAAGCTGAGCGCAGCAAGATCCAGCAGCAATGTATTCAGATTCAGCAGTGGAGAGAGATACACAGTTCTGCTTCTTTGAAGACCAACATACAAGTGATCGTCCCAGAAAATGACATGTGCCTGATGTAGACTTGCGATCCACCTTGTCACCAGCATAATCAGCATCCGAGAATCCAACCAGATCAAACTCTGAGCCCTTTGGATACCATAATCCTAGAGTTAGGGTGTAAGCCAAATATCGAAGAATTCGGTTCACAGCTAAGTGATGCGATTCCTTTGGTGCCGCTTGGAATCGAGCACACATGCAAACACTAAGCATAATATCTGGCCTAGATGCACATAGATAAAGTAAAGAACCAATCATGGAGCGGAATACCTTTTGATCGAACTCTTTACCATTGTCGTCGGGACCCAGATGATGTTTGGCTGGCATTGGTGTCGTGAAGCCTTTGCAGTCTTGCATACCAAACTTCTTCAGGCAATCTTTGAGATACTTCTCTTGAGATATAAAGATGTCGTTGCGTTGCTGACGTATTTGAAGACCAAGGAAGAACTTCAGCTCACCCATCATGGACATATGATATTGCTCTTGCATCATATATCCAAACTCTTCACTGTATTTCTGATTGGTGCAGCCGAAGATAATGTCATCCACATATATTTGGCACACAAACAGTTCACCATCATATGTCTTTGTGAAGAGAGTGGGGTCGAGGGAACCAGGTGTGAAGCCTTTGCTCTTCAAGAAGTATTTGAGTGTGTCATACCAAGCCCGAGGGGCTTGTTTGAGGCCATACAGTGCCTTGTTGAGCTTGTACACAATGTCAGGATGTTTTGGATCTTCAAAACCAGGCGGTTGTGCAACATACACCTCTTCTTCAATCTTGCCATTGAGAAAGGCACTCTTCACATCCATTTGATACAGAAGAATATTATGATGATTTGCATAGGCCAGCAGTATGCGGATAGCCTCAAGCCTAGCCACAGGAGCAAATGTTTCATAGAAGTCAATCCCTTCAACTTGAGTGTATCCTTGAGCAACGAGACGAGCTTTGTTTCTGACAACTTGACCATGCTCATCTTGCTTGTTGCGATATACCCATTTGGTGCCTATTATATTGTGCTTCCGAGGATCAGGACGCTTAACCAGTTCACATACATTATTCAGCTCAAACTGTTGAAGCTCTTCTTGCATAGCTTGAATCCATTCAGGTTCCATGAAGGCTTCTTCAACTTTCTTGGGTTCTGTTATTGAGACGAATGCGAAGTGCCCACAGAAATTTGCTAGCTGTGTTGCCCTTGAACGAGTGAGTGGACCGGGTGCATTGATGCTATCAATTATTCTCTCAATCTGCACTTCCTTGGCAACACGAGGATGTACATGATGAAGATTTTGCTCTTGCTGAACATTGTCATTGTTAGAGGGATTGTCTTCAGGCTTAGCATTGTCTTCAGGTTGATCAGGTGCGGAGATGATAAGTTCCTCTTCAGGTTGAGTTTCAGAAGGTATGATTTCTCCAGTTCCCATGAGTTTGATTGATTCACTGGATGGAACTTCATCTAGCACATTTGGCAAGTGCTCTCTTTGTGAGCCGTTAGTCTCATCGAACCGCACATCCACTATTTCAACCACTTTATAATGAAAGAGATTGAAGACTCTGTAGGAGTGCGAATCCTTTCCATATCCGAGCATAAAACCCTAATGTGCTTTTGGTGCAAATTTTGAAGTGTGATGTGGATCCTTGATCCAGCACCTGGCGCCAAATACTCTGAAGTAACTGACATTTGGCTTCTTGCCAGTAAGGAGCTCATAGGATGTCTTGTTTAGAAGCTTGTGAAGATAAACACGGTTGATTGTATGGCATGCAGTATCAATGGCTTCAGGCCAGAACTTTCTTGGAGTCTTGTATTCATCAAGCATCGTTCGGGCCATCTCAATAAGTGTTCTGTTCTTGTGTTCGACGACGCCATTCTGCTGTGGCATGTACGGAGCTGAGAATTCATGTGTGATGCCCAAAGTATCAAGATATGTATCCAGGCCAGTGTTCTTGAATTCAGTGCCATTGTCACTTCTGATGTGTTTTATCTTGGCGCCATAGTTGTTCATTGCTCAATTGGCGAAGCGTCTGAAGACATCCTGCACTTTAGTCTTGTAGAGGATTATATGCACCCAAGTATATCTAGAATAATCATCAACAATGACAAAGCCATAGAGACAAGCAGTAGTAGTAAGAGTTGAGTAATGAGTGGGACCGAAAAGATCCATGTGGAGCAGTTCGAAGGGTCGAGTCGTTGTCATGATTGTCTTCGAGGGATGCTTGGCCCTCGTCATCTTTCCTGCTTCACAGGCACCGCATAAATGATCTTTCTTGAACTTGATGCCCTCGATGCCTATGACATGCTTCTTCTTTGCAAGGGTGTGCAGGTTCCTCATGCCAGCATGCCCTAGCCTCCGATGCCAGAGCCAGCATTCTGAAGCTTTTGCTAGAAGACATACGGCTAGCTGTGGTCCTGCTGAGAAATCTACTACGTACAAATCATCTTTCCGATACCCTTCACACACTAGAGACTTGTCAGATTCCATTAGTACCAGGCAACGATATTATGACCATGTTCAAATCGCAAAGCATTGAGACAGACATTAAGTTGAAACCAAGGGATTCAACAAGCATGACTTTATCCATGTGTTGATCCTTTGAGATTGCAACTCTACCTAGACCCAATACCTTACTTTTACCAGTGTCAGCAAATGTGATGTGGCTCTTGTCAAATGGACGTAAGGTTGAGTCCATAAGAAGGCTTCTTTTGCCAGTCATGTGATTTGTACACCCACTGTCAATAATCCATTCTGAAGACTTTGAAGACGCTGGTGTCGTACCCTACAGTGCAGTTAGGGGGATAGGCTTCACGAAGAGAGTTGTGAAGCAAAAACATTTGACGAACCAGTGGGTTATGAAAGCTTAAATCAAGATTTGGACTGATAGGGCGAGTAGCAAGCGATTCAGGAACAAAGTACATAATAAGACCATTTAGGCATTTGATCTTGCGCCCTACAAGATGCTTAAGGTCCCCAGCAATGGCGTCAGACGATTTTGGTTTTCTGCTGGAGACCTTTCCCTGCAAAAGAGAGTTAAGCTTTCTTAGCCACCCACATCTTCAAGGGTGGATTTAAAGCAATGAGTCTAAGTGCAGCATCTGAGAACTTTGGCTTTGGAGCCCTAGCAAAAAGTCTAGCAGGTGGACAATAGTACTCATAAGAATAGGCAGAATAGTTCTTGGTCTTATGAACATGGCGGTTTGATGAACCGCGCTCATATTCATAGGCCTGAGTATGGCTTCCCTGCATAACATTTGCGTTAGCGCGACTCCGGTGAGTCCTCTGTCTGTATGAAGCCTTTGGACCGTATGAAGTCTGTGGTCTAGGGTTTGTCTTCTTCACCTGTGGTGTCATGATGACATTCACAGGAAGATTCTTCAAACACCTTTTCGGCACCCAGATCTTCTTCATAGGCGGTCCATTCCTGCAGTTAGTACCAATATACCTGGAAAACACTTCACCATTCTAATTCTTAAACAGTTTGTAGTTTGCATCAAAGGATCCATCAATAATAATGGGATTAGCACAAGTGAAGCCAGATAGGGTGGATGGATCCGCTGAAGGTTCCTTTGCAGCAACCCACGTGGTTTTGGGGTACTGCTCAGGTTTCCAGTAAGAGCCATCGGCATTCATTTTCCTTTCGAACCCAACACCCTCTTTCCTAGGGTTTCGGTTCAGAATCTGCCTTTTGAGGACATCACATAGTGTCTGATGCCCTTTGAGACTTTTGTACATCCCTGTTTCAAGCAGTGTCTTCAACCTAGCATTCTCATCAGCAATGGCAGTGGTATCCTCAGCAAAAGGGTGAGTTACCACATCAACAGGTGAAGATATTGCAACAGTAGCAGCAGTAGAACATTCAGCAACAGAAGTAGCGTTATCACACTCAATGCATTTAAGACATGGTGGTTCAAATCCTTCCTGAGCTGAACTGATCTGTTTGGCGCGAAGTGACTCGTTTTCCTTTTGAAGATCTTCATGAGCCGCTCTCAATTTCTCAAGGTCTTGCTTCCTCTAAAGATAATCGTAGGACAACCTTTCATGAGTTGTTGAGAGCATTTCATGATGACTTTCAAGTTCCTCATACTTAACGTGAAGATTTTTTATGTCTTCAATTAAGGACTCAGATCGAGTCATTTCAACGTCTAACAGATCATCGCTTTTGTCTAACAGTTTTTGAATGTGTTCCATAGCTTTCTGTTGTTCAGTTGCAATTTTAGCAAGTGTTTTGTAGCTTGGCTTGGAATCACAATCAGATTCATCGTCACTGGATGTTTGATAGTGAGTAGTGCGTGTGTTTACCTTGGCACCACGTGCCATGAAGCAGTAGGAAGGAGCGGAGTAGTCCTTGTCATTTGCATCGGTGTCGGTGACGAAGTCATTGTCTTTAGTGTTGAAGATGGACTCGGCAACGCATGCTGTAGCCAGACTCGCAACGCCAGAATCGGACTCCTCCTCAGACTCCACCTTCGCCTCCTCAGAAGCAGACTCCTCCTCAGAATCCATTTCCTTGCCAACAAACGCACGTGCCTTGCCAGATGAGCTCTTCTTGTGTGATGAAGACTTTGAGGAAGACTTGGAAGAAGACTGAGTATTTCTTCTTCTTCTTGTCGTCAGAGTCATACTCCTTGCTCTTCTTCTTCTTCTTGTTCTCATTGTCCCACTGTGGACACTCAGAGATGTAGTTGCCAGGTTTCTTGCACTTGTGACATGTTCTCTTCTTGTAGTCATGAGCAGAAGCTTCATCATTCCTTGAGCTTGATCGTGAAGACTTTCTGAACCATTTCTTCTTGGTGAATTTTTGGAACTTCTTCACAAGCATAGCAAGCTCCTTTCCAATGTCTTCAGGATCATCAAAACTGCTGTCAGATTCTTCTTCGGATGAGGAGACAGCTTTTGCCTTCAAGGCACGAGTTCGCCCATAGCTGGGACCGTAGATGTCTCTTTTCTCAGAAAGCTGAAACTCGTGTGTGTTGAGCCTCTCAAGTATGTCAGACGGATCGAGTGTCTTGAAATCAGGGCGTTCTTGAATCATCAGGGCTAGGGTGTCAAATGAACTGTCGAGTGATCTCAGGAGTGTCTTGATGACTTCATGCTTGGTGATCTCAGTGGCGCTGAGGGCTTGAAGCTCATTTGTGATGTCAGTGAGTCGATCAAACGTGAGATGGACATTCTCATAGTCATTTCTCTTGAAGCGGTTGAAGAGGTTGCAAAGGACACTGATTCTCTGATCTCTCTGGGTGGAGACGCCTTCGTTGACCTTGGAGATCCAGTCCCAGACTAGCTTGGAAGTCTCCAACGCACTCACACGGCCATACTGTCCTTTGGTCAGATGACCACAGATGATATTCTTGGCAGTAGAGTCCAGTTGAACGAACTTCTTGACATCAGCAGCAGTGACACCTTCTCCAGCCTTGGGAACACCGTTCTTGACGACATACCATAGGTCGACATCAATGGCTTCAAGATGCATGCGCATCTTATTCTTCCAGTAGGGATATTCAGTTCCATCGAAGACGGGGCACGCAGCAGAGACTTTAATTATCCCTGCAGTCGACATAGCTAAAACTCCAGGTGGTTAAACTGAATCACACAGAACAAGGGAGTACCTTGCTCTGATACCAATTGAAAGTGCTAGTGATCGACTAGAGGGGGGGTGAATAGGCGATTTTTACGAAAGTCTTCAAAACATGGAAGTTTTGAAAACAAACGATAGAAGTAAACTTATTACCACGCAGCGGAAGGTAGACTACACTAGGCAACCTTAGTCAAGTAACCAAAGAAGTGAAAGCACAATGACTAATAGCAGCTAGGCAGTAAGGATCAGGTAGGAAGATATTGTGAAACCAATCAGAGCAAGCAGTCACTCGGTGAAGACAAAAGATAATGCAATCATGCAATGACTTCACGAGGACCAACAGTAAGTAAAAGGAAGGGAAGGATGAAACCAGTGACTCGTTGAAGACAATGATTTGTTGGACCAGTTCCAGTTGCTGTGACAACTGTACGTCTGGTTAGGGCGGCTAGGTATTTAAACCTGAGGACACACAGTCCCGGACACCCAGTCCTGAACACGCAGCTCAGAACTCTTAGTCCTCACCGTATTCCCCTTGAGCTAAGGTCACACAGACCTCGCCCAATCACTCTGGTAAGTCTTCAAGGTAGACTCCCAAACCTTCACAGACTTCGTTCACCGGTGATCCACAATGACTCTTGGATGCTCAGAACGCGACGCCTAACCGGCTGGAGGATTCACAGTCCTCAAGTGTAATAAGTCTTCAGATCACACAGACAGGACGACTTAAGTGATGCCTAACACTCTTTGGCTCTGGGTGGTTAGGAATTTATCCTCGCAAGGAATTCTCTCTCAAAGGCTTCGAGGTGGGTTGCTCTCAAACGACAACAGCCGTACTTTAACTCTGAGCAGCCAACCGTTTATGGTTCTAGGGGGTGGGCTATTTATAGCCACTAGGCAACCCGACCTGATTTGTCCGAAATGACGCTGGGTCACTAAGGAACTGACACGTGTTCCAACGATCAGATTTCAAACACACACGGCAACTTTACTTGGGCTACAAGCAAAGCTGACTTGTCCAACTCTGGACAAGATTCACTCTCATAGTCTTCACTTGAAGACATAGGATTTTGGTTAAGCATCACTTCAGTCATTCTGACTGGTTCTCTTGGACCCCACTTAACAGTACAGTGGTTCCTATGACTCAACAAAGAAGAAAAAGAACTACGAAAGATCTAAGTCTTCGAGCTCCATAGTCTTCATGCGATGTCTTCTCTTGTCATAGTCTTCAATGTGAATGTCTTCACATACCACCTTTGACTTCAATGTCTTCATACATTTTTAGGGGTCATCTCTGGTAGGAAAATCGAATCAACGAGGGACTTCTACCTGTGTTATCCTGCAATTCTCACAAACACATTAGTCCCTCAACTAGGTTTGTCGTTGATACTCTAAAACCAACTAGGGGTGGCACTAGATGCACTTACAGGTGTGCCTTGGGCATCCCCAAGCTTGAGCTCTTTCCTCTCTTTATTCTTCTCACATCAGCAACTCCTCGTTCTTCGAACACTTCATCCACACAAAACTTTAACAAAAACTTTGTGAGATCCGTTAGTATAATAAAGCAAATCACTACCTTTAGGTACTGTTGCAAACTCATTCCATTTTCATATTAGAACTATATCTACTATATTCCAACTTCACCATGGTTCATACCCCCCGATACTACCCATAGATTCATCAAAAATAAGCGATCAACCCATAGAAAACAGAATGTGTCAAAAACAGGACCGTCGTGGAATTGTCACCGCAGGTGTCCTAGCGAAAGGACTTAGTTGTAGGGCCATCGCAACTAGGAAGCTTAAAGGGGTTAATCGGTATAAAGGACACGAGAGGTTTTATACTAGTTCGTCCCCTTACGATGAAGGTAAAAGCCTACGTCTAGTTGTGTTGGTATTGCTGGGGTTTCGATCACCAAGAGGCTTAACTCGCCGACTTGGTTTTCGATCTCTTCTTTCTTGCCCTAAGCCGCCACCGGGTCGTCCCCTTATATACACGGGTTGACGCCTGGTGGCCTACAGAGTCCCGGCCGGCTCATAATCGTGTCCGGCTCGGTGACTTCCTTTACATGCCTTTCTTTACAAGTCTTTCCTTACATACGGCGGTTTGCAATATTGGGCCTTAAGCCGCCTCTAGGCCTTTGGGCCTTCTATAAGATTTGATAAACTATCATCTTAATGTTTACTGGGCTTCTTGGGTAACCCGCCATTGGGGCTGACTCGACCCCTCCTGGGCGGGTCATAACTGATAGCTATATCCCCAACATTAGGCCCCAGGTTGACTTTGAACTTTGTTCTTTGTCAATATTCAACACTTAGACAAAATCCATCTTCTTATCCTCGCAGAAGTTTTTGTAACCCGCCATGACGTCATCTCTTGAAAACGAAAAAAACTTTTATGACGTCTCTCCCAACGGATCTTCACCTTTAATGTCTTCTGAGAATCGAGGCGTCTGTGTAGTTGGATAACATTTATTCAGCTCTTCCTCGATTTTTGCGCCCGTTTGTTCACCTTTTTCCTTATAAATAGGCACGCCTCGGCCTTCCTCATTCTTCTCTCTCTCTCCATCTTCTTCCTCTCACAACCCTTCTGCTGCTCGAGCCTCGCCGCCGTCGCGCTTCACCTCCGTCTCCGCCGACCTAGGCCGCTGCATCAACTCGAATTGGTCCAGAGAAAACAATGGTGACCTCCTTAGAAGATCTGTGGCGGTAAGTGTTCTCCTTTTCACCTCTCAGATCCGCATTAGGGTTTCCAGACTTCTGCGTGTTCTTCATAGTTCATCGCAGTTCTTCGTAGTTCTTCCACCGCAGGCCTCTTCTTGATCCAAAAAGATATATATGCTTGTGCGGTAGTGGTTTTGTGCCTACTCTTGATACCCACAGATCCCTTTCTCTGGTTCAAAGACCTCATTAGTACTCACAGACTCATTTGCGCTTAACTTTTTAGGTCTAGAATTTTCCCATTTTGAATAGCGATTTGATCTGGAATAATACCAAGCGGTTAGGAAACTTGTTTGTCTCAACACTTAGCTGAATTTGCTTTTCTCAAATATCTGTAGTCATGGCGGCTTACTGTGCCGGCTTACTTTTCCTTATATGACATTAGCCCTTAACTAAGCCGCCATTACTTCCCTGTATTATCATCATTTAACTGTTAATTTCAGCATTGAATTGAACCGGCATGTTGCCTTTCTTTCAGTTTGTTTTTGAACATCATGCCATACAAAGCGCCAACCATCTGCAACTGGGTTCCCTCAACCGTAACCGAGGAACGTTTGAAGGAGTTCTTCACCATAGGATTTTTGCCAGGAAAAGAAGTCATGTCTTACCGTGCCCCTAACCCGGACGAAGAACGGCCCAATCCAAGAGATGGCGAAGTGATTGTTTTTACTGACCATATGAACCGTAGCTTCTCACCGCCCGGCTCAAAGTTCTTCAGAGAGGTCCTCCACTTTTTCAAACTCCACCCTCAAGATATCAGGCCCAATTCCATTTCTAACATCTGTAACTTCCAAGTGTGTTGTGAGGTGTATCTTCAAGAAGAGCCGACCGTGGAGCTGTTTAGAGAATATTTTTATCTGAACCGGCAGAACGAGTGCACCAACAGCCTTAGCTTGGAGCTTGGAGGCATCTCAATTCAGCGCCGGCAGGGCGCCGTCTTCCCCCTCATAGTCTTGCCGAGTCATCCAAAAGACTGGAATCAGACCTGGTTCTATTGTCAAGACATTTCACCAGCAAACAAGAAGCCACTGTCGGGTTATCGCCCCAAACGTCTTGATTCCAAGTTCGCGCTCCCTGACAAGCTTACTGATGTCGAACGCAAGAAGCTGATCCCATCAATAAAGAGGATTAATGCCTTATTAGGAAACGGCTTAACCGGAGTTGATATGACCCGCTGCTGGATCTCATGGTGGGTTATCCCTCTAAGCCGTCGGTCAAAATTGATGTACGAGTATGGTGGAGGCCTAGATGACTCTCTTCGTCACAGCTCCGTTCAACTAACGGAAGAAGATATTGTTTCAATGTCAACCCTTCTGGTGAACAGAAAATACGAAGACTGCAGTATCGTCGGGTTAAACCCCTTCTGCAAGCTTAACCTTGTGCCAGAAGTAAGGACACTCTGATCTCCCTCTGTATTTTTCCTAGCCGTATTGTTTAATACTTGTATGACCTTTCATCTTGTTTTTTCCTGTCTGCAGGCCAGATCTGATTTCTGGAAAGTTAAATATGACCATGAAGCTGCCAAGAAAGCAAGAGTCACCGCCATAAACGCCAAGAAAATGACCCAGAGGTCAAAAAAGAAGAAGAAGAGCACCGCTGAAGATATGATGAAACTCGACGATACTTCTGAGTCGGAGGTAGCCCTTGACTCCCTTGGCCAACTTTTAATAATCTTATTAACACTGATCATTACCAGGATGACACTGGGGCCAGTCAGGCAGTGGAAGAAGAGGTAACTATTTCCTCCGACTCAGCCCATTTGCCAAGATAGAAACTTCGAGTCATAACCCGGAAAGAAAGGTTTTCACACCCTTTGGCTTATCTGGATCCTCATTTTCTTTTGAAAAAGCAGCAACATGAGAGCCGCCGCCAAGCCCGGACTGAAGACGAACCGGCTGTTGTTCTTCAACGAACTCCCCCAAAACGCCAGAATGAGGTTTATTTCTTTGTCTTCGACTTTCTGGTAATGGATGTCCTTCCTTGTATTACTTACTTTGCTTTATCTTTGTAGGAGGTATCTCGCTCTTCTGGTGATTCGTCTCAAACCCAGTTTCCGGCCTTCAAGACTGCCCCTGGGTAAGGAAAAATCCTTTGTCTTCCATGTTTTTCAAATTGTCTCTTTATACTGACAGTCCTATATGAAGGAAATATGCCCTAGAGGCAATAATAAAGTTATTATTTATTTCCTTATATCATGATAAATGTTTATTATTCATGCTAGAATTGTATTAACCGGAAACATAATACATGTGTGAATACATAGACAAATAGAGTGTCACTAGTATGCCTCTACTTGACTAGCTCGTTGATCAAAGATGGTTATGTTTCCTAACCATAGACATGAGTTGTCATTTGATTAACGGGATCACATCATTAGGATAATGATGTGATTGACTTGACCCATTCCGTTAGCATAACACTTGATCGTTTAGTTTGTTGCCATTGCTTTCTTCATGACTTATACATGTTCCTATGACTATGAGATTATGCAACTCCCGTTTACCGGAGGAACACTTTGTGTGCCACCAAACGTCACAACGTAACTGGGTGATTATAAAGGTGCTCTACAGGTGTCTCCGAAGGTACTTGTTGGGTTGGCGTATTCCGAGATTAGGATTTGTCACTCCGATTGTCGGAGAGGTATCTCTGGGGCCTCTCGGTAATGCACATCACTTAAGCCTTGCAAGCATTGCAACTAATGAGTAAAGAGACTTGCCGGTAACGAGTAAAGAGACTTGCCAGTAACGAGATTGAACTAGGTATTGAGATACCGACGATCGAATCTCGGGCAAGTAACATACCAATGACAAAGGGAACAGCGTATGTTGTTATGCGGTCTGACCGATAAAGATCTTCATAGAATATGTGGGAGCCAATATGAGCATCCAGGTTCCGCTATTGGTTATTGACCGGAGACGTGTCTCGGTCATGTCTACATTGTTCTCGAACCCGTAGGGTCCGCACGCTTAAGGTTTCGATGACAGTTATATTATGAGTTTATGAGTTTTGATGTACCGAAGGAGTTCGGAGTCCCGGATGAGATTTGGGACATAATGAGGAGTCTCGAAATGGCCGAGACGTAAAGATCGATATATTGGACGACTCTATTCGGACATCGGAAAGGTTTCGAGTGATTTGGGTATTTTTCGGAGTACCGGAGAGTTACGGGAATACGTATTGGGCCTTATTGGGCCATATGGGAAAGAAGGAAAAGGGCCTCAAGGGTGGCCGCACCCCTCCCCTTGGTCCGGTCCGAATTGGACTAGGGAAGGGGGGAGCCCCCTTCCTTCCTTCTCCTTTTCCCTTCCTCTTTTCCTATTCCATATGGGAGGTGGACTCCTACTAGGACTAGGGAGTCCTAGTAGGACTCCACACTTGGCGTGCCCCCTCCTAGGGCCGGCCTCCTCCTCCCTTGCTCCTTTATATACGGGTGCAAGGGGGCACCCCAAAGACACAACAATTGATCATTGATCTCTTAGCCGTGTGCGGTGCCCCCTTCCACCATAATCCTCGATAATATTGTAGCAGTGCTTAGGCGAAGCCCTGCGATGGTAGTGTTGGGTTATGTAGCATAAATTCAAAATTTTCCTACGTGTCACCAAGATCTATCTATGGAGTCATCTAGCAACGAGGAAGGAGTGGATCTACATACCCTTGTAGATCGCGCGCGGAAGCGTTCAAGAGAACGGGGTTGATGGAGTCGTACTCGTCGTGATCCAAATCATCGATGATCCTAGCTCCGAACGGACGGCACCTCCGCGTTCAACACACATACGGAGCAGCGACGTCTCCTCCTTCTTGATCCAGCAAGGGGAAAGGAGAGGTTGATGGAGATCCAGCAGCACGACGGCGTGGTGGTGGAAGTAGCGGAATTCCAACAGGGCTTCGCCAAGCGCCGCGGGAGGATGGAGATGTGTCATGGGAGGGAGAGGGAGGCGCCAGGGCTTGGGTTGGGTTGCCCTCCCTTTCCCCCACTATATATAGGGCCAAGGGAGAGGGGGAGGCGCAGCCTTGGCCCTTCCTCCAAGGAAGGGTGCGGCCAGGGGAGGAGTCCATCCTCCCCAAGGCACCTCGGAGGTGCCTTCCCCCTTTAGGACTCTTCCTTTCCCTTATCTATTGGCGCATGGGCCTCTTGGGGCTGGTGCCCTTGGCCCATATAGGCCAAGGCGCACCCCCTACAGCCCATGTGGCCCCCCGGGGCAGGTGGCCCCACCCGATGGACCCCCGGGACCCTTCCGGTGGTCCCGGTACAATACCGGTGACCCCGAAACTTGTCCCGATGGCCGAAATAGCACTTCCTATATATAATTCTTTACCTACGGACCATTCCGGAACTCCTTGTGACGTCCGGGATCTCATCCGGTACTCCGAACAACTTTCGGGTTACCGCATACTAATATCTCTATAACCCTAGCGTCACCGAACCTTAAGTGTGTAGACCCTACGGGTTCGGGAGACATGCAGACATGACCGAGATGACTCTCCGGTCAATAACCAATAGCGGGATCTGGATACCCATATTGGCTCCCACATGTTCCACGATGACCTCATCGGATGAACCACGATGTCAAGGACTTAATCAATCCCGTATACAATTCCCTTTGTCTAGCGGTACGATACTTGCCCGAGATTCGATCGTCGGTATCCCGATACCTTGTTCAATCTCGTTACCGGCAAGTCTCTTTACTCGTTCCGCAACACATCATCCCATGATCAACTCCTTGATCACATTGTGCACATTATGATGATGTCCTACCGAGTGGGCCCAGAGACACCTCTCCGTTTACACGGAGTGACAAATCCCAGTCTCGATTCGTGCCAACCCAACAGACACTTTCGGAGATACCTGTAGTGTACCTTTATAGCCACCCAGTTACGTTGTGATGTTTGGCACACCCAAAGTATTCCTACGGTATCCGGGAGTTGCACAATCTCATGGTCTAAGGAAATGATACTTGACATTAGAAAAGCTTTAGCATACGAACTACACGATCTTTGTGCTAGGCTTAGGATTGGGTCTTGTCCATCACATCATTCTCCCAATGATGTGATCCCGTTATCAACGACATCCAGTGTCCATGGTCAGGAAACCGTAACCATCTATTGATCAACGAGCTAGTTAACTAGAGGCTTACTAGGGACATGGTGTTGTCTATGTATCCACACATGTATATGAGTTTCCTATCAATACAATTCTAGCATGGATAATAAACGATTATCATGAACAAGGAAATATAATAATAACTAATTTATTATTGCCTCTAGGGCATATTTCCAACAGTCTCCCACTTGTACTAGAGTCAATAATCTAGTTCACATCGTCATGTGATTAACAATCACAGGTCACATCGCCATGTGACCAACATCCAAAGAGTTTACTAGTGTCATTAAACTAGTTCACATCATCATGTGATTAAGACTCAATGAGTTCTGGGTTTGATCATGTTTTGCTTGTGAGAGAGGTTTTAGTCAACGGGTCTGCAACATTCAGATCCGTATGTACTTCGCAAATGTCTAGGTCATATTATAAATGCTGCTTCCACGCTCCACTTGGAGCTATTCCAAATGGTTGCTCCACTATACATATCCGGTTTGCTACTCAGAGTCATTCGGATAGGTGTTAAAGCTTGCATCGATGTAACCCTTTACGCCGAACTCTTTATCACCTCCATAATCGAGAAACATGTCCTTATTACTCCAAGGACAATTTTTTTGACCGCTATCTAGTGATCCACTCCTGGATCACCTTTGTACCCTCTTGCCAGACATGTGGCAAGGCACACATCAGGTGCGGCACATAGCATAGCATACTGTAGAGAGCCTATGACAAAAGCATAGGGGACGACCTTCGTCCTTCCTCTTTCTTCTGCCGTGGTCGAGCTTTAAGTCTTAACTTCATACCTTACAACTCAGGCAAGAACTCCTTCTTTGACCGATCCATCTTGAACACCTTCAAGATCATGTCAAGGTATATGCTCATTTGAAAGTACCATTAAGCGTTTTGATCTATCCTTATAGATCTTGATGCTCAATGTTCAAGCAGCTCAATCCAGGCTTTCCATTGAAAAACACTTTCCAAATAACCCTATATGCTTTCCGGAAATTCTATGTCATTTCTGATCAACAATATGTCAACAACATACATTCATCAGAAATTCCATAGTGCTCCCACTCACTTCTTTGGAAATACAAGTTTCTCATAAACTTTGGATACACCCAAAATCTTTGATCATCTCATCAAAGCATACATTCCAACTCCGAGATGCTTACTCCAGTCCTCAGAAGGATTGTTGGAGCTTTGCATACTTATTAGCATCTTTTAGGATTGACAAAACCTTCCGGTTGTATCACATATAACCTTTCCTCAAGAAAATCGTCGAGGAAACAATGTTTTGACATCCTATCTGCAAGATTTCATAAATAATGCAGTAATCGCTAATATAATTCCAACAGACTCTTAACATCGCTATGATTGAGAAAGTCTCATCGTAGTCAACTCCTTGAACTTGTCGGAAAAAATCTTAACGACAAGTAGAGCTTTCTTAATGGTGATACTTACCATCATTGTCCGTCTTCCTTTTAAAATCCATCTGTACTCAATAGCCTTACGACCATCGAGCTGTTCTGCCAAAGTCTACACTTTGTTTCCATACATGGATCCTCTCTCGGATTTTATGGCCTCGAGCCATTTATCGGAATCCGGGCCCACCATCGCTTCTCCATGGCTCGTAGGTTCATTGTTGTCTAGCAACATGACTTCCAAGACAGGATCACGTACCACTCTGAAGTAGTACGCATCCTTGTCATCCCACGAGGTTTGGTAGTGACTTGATCTGAAGTTTCATGATCACTATCATAAGCTTCCACTTCAATTGGTGTAGGTGCCATAGGAACAACTTCCTGTGCCCTGCCACACACTAGTTGAAGAGACGGTTCAATAACCTCATCAAGTCTCCACCATCCTCCCACTCAATTCTTTCGAGAGAAACTTTTCCTCGAGAAAGGACCCGATTCTAGAAACAATCCCTTATTGTTTTCGGTTCTGAGACAGGAGGTATACCCAACTGTTTTGGGTGTCCTATGAAGATGCTTTTATCCGCTTTGGGTTCGAGCTTATCAGCCTGAAACATTTTTGCATAAGCGTCGCAGCCCCAAACTTTTAAGAAATGACAGCTTAGGTTTCTCTAAACCATAGTTCATACGGTGTCATCTCATTGGAATTACGTGGTGCCCTATTTAAAGTGAATGCGGTTGTCTCTAATGCCTAACCCATAAACTATCGTGGTAATTCGACAAGAGACATCATGGTATGCATCATATCCAATAGGGTGCAGTTATGATGTTCGGACACACTATGGTGTTCCAGGCTGTATTAGTTGTGAAACAATTTCCACAATGTCTTAATTCTGTGCCAAACTCGTAATTCAGATATTCATCTCTATGATCATATCATAGACATTTTATCCTCTTGTCACGACGATCTTTCAACTTCACCCTGAAATTACTTGAACCTTTCAATAATCCAGACTCGTGATTCATCAAGTAAATATACTTAATATCTACTCAAATCATCTGTGAAGTAAGAACATAACGATATCCACTACACGCCTCAGCACTCATTGGACTTCACACATCAAAATGTATTACTTCCAACAAGTTGCTTTCTAGTTCCATTTTACTGAAAACGAGGCTTTCAGTCATCTTGCCCATGTGGTATGATTTGCATGTCTCAAGTGATTCAAAATCAAGTGAGTCCAAACGGTCCATTTGCATGGAGTTTCTTCATGCATATTCACCAACAGACATGGTTCGCATGTCTCAAACTTTTCAAAAATGAGTGAGCCCAAAGATCCATCAACATGGAGCTTCTTCATGCTTTTTATACCGATATGACTTACATGGCAGTGCCACAAGTAGGTGGTACTATCATCACTATCTTATATCTTTTGGCATGAACATGTGTATCACTACGATCGAGATTCAACAAACCATTCATTTTGGGTGCAAGACCATTGAAGGTATTATTCAAATAAACAGAGTAACCATTATTCTCCTTAAATGAATAACCCTATTGCGATAGACATAATCCAATCATGTCCATGCTCAACGCAAACACCAAGTAACAATTATTTAGGTTTTAATACCAATCTCGATGGTAGAGGGAGCGTACGATATTTGATCAACCTTGGAAATACTTCCAACACATATCGTCATCCCACCTTTTAGCTAGTCTCCGCTTATTCCGTAGCCTTTTGTTTCGAGTTACTAACACTTAGCAACCGAACCGGTATCTAATACCATGGTGCTACTAGGAGTACTAGTAAAGTACACATTAACACAATGTATATCCAATATACTTCTAACGACCTTGCCAGCCTTCTCATCTACCAAGTATCTAGGGTAATTCTGCTCTAGTGGATGTTCCCCTTATTACAGAAGCACTTAGTCTCGGGCTTGGGTTCAACCTTGGGTTTCTTCACTAGAGCAGCAGCTGATTTGCCGTTTCATGAAGTATCCCTTCTTGCCCTTGCCCTTCTTGAAACTAGTGGTTTCACTAACCATCAACAATTGATGCTCCTTCTTGATTTCTACTTTCGCGGTGTCAAACATCGCAAGTATTTCAAGGATCATCATATCTATCCCTGATATGTTATAGTTCATCACGAAGCTCTAGCAGCTTGGTGGCAATGACTTTGGAGAAACATCACTATCTCTGGAAGATCAACTCCCACTCGATTCGAGTGATTGTGGCACTCAGACAATCTAAGCACAAGCACAACGATTGAGCTTTTCTCCCTTAGTTTGCAGGCTAAGAAAATTGTCGGAGGTCTTATACCTCTTGACGTGGGCACGAGCCTAAAATCCCAATTTCAGCCCTCGAAACATCTCATATGTTTCACGACATTTCAAAACGTCTTTGGTGCCTCAACTCTAAGCCGTTTAACTGAACTATCACGTAGTTATCAAAATGTGTATGTCAGATGTTCGCAACATCCATAGACAACGTTCGAGGTTCAGCACACTGAGCGGTGCATTAAGGACATAAGCCTTCTATGAAGCAATGAGGACAAACCTCAGTTTACGGACCTAGTCCGCATAATTACTACTATCAACTTTCAACTAAATTTTCTCTAGGAACATATCTAAACAGTAGAACTGAAGCGCGAGCTACGACATAATTTGCGAAGACCTTTTGACTATGTTCAGGATAATTAAGTTCATCTTGTGAACTCCCACTCAGATAGACATCCCTCTAGTCATCTAAATGATTACATGATCCGAGTCAACTAGTCCATGTCCGATCATCACGTGAGACGGACTAGTTATCATGGGTGAACATCTTCATGTTGATCGTATCTACCATACGACTCATGCTCGACCTTTCGGTCTCTTGTGTTCCGAGGCCATGTTTGTACATGCTAGGCTCGTCAAGTCAACCTAAGTGTTTTGCATGTGTTCTGAGGCCATGTTTGTACATGCTAGGCTCGTCAACACCCGTTGTATTCGAACGTAAGAATCTATCACACCCGATCATCACGTGGTGCTTCGAAACGACGAACTTTCGCAACGGTGCAAAGTTAGGGGGAACACTTTCTTGAAATTTTAACGAGGGATCATCTTATTTACTACCGTCGTTCTAAGTAAACAAGATGCAAAAAACATGATAAACATCACATGCAATCAAATAACATTGACATGATATGGCCAATATCATATAGCTCCTTTGATCTCCATCTTGGGGCTCCATGATCATCTTGTCACCGACATGATACCATGATCTCCATCATCATGATCTCCATCATCGTGTCTCCATGAAGTTGCTTGCCAACTATTACTTCTACTACTATGGCTACCGGTTAGCAATAAAGTAAAGTAATTACATGGCGTTGTTCAATGACACGCAGGTCATACAATAAATAAAGACAACTCCTATGGCTCCTGCCGGTTGTCATACTCATCGACATGCAAGTCGTGATTCCTATTACAAGAACATGATCAATCTCATACATCACATATCATTCATCACATTCCTTTTGGCCATATCACATCACATAGCATACCCTGCAAAAACAAGTTAGACGTCCTCTAATTGTTGTTTGCATGTTTTATGTGGCTGCTATGGGTTTCTAGCAAGAACGTTTCTTACCTACGCAAAAACCACAACGTGATATGCCAATTGCTATTTACCCTTCATAAGGACCCTTTTCATCGAATCCGATCCGACTAAAGTGGGAGAGACAGACACCCGCTAGCCACCTTATGCAACTAGTGCATGTCAGTCGGTGGAACCGGTCTCACGTAAGCGTACGTGTAAGGTTGGTCCGGGCCGCTTCATCCCACAATGCCGCCGAATCAAGATTGGACTAGTAACGGTAAGCATATTGAACAAAATCAACGCCCACAACTACTTTGTGTTCTACTCGTGCATAGTAACTACGCATAGACCTAGCTCATGATGCCACTGTTGGGTTATGTAGCATAAATTCAAAATTTTCCTACGTGTCACCAAGATCTATCTATGGAGTCATCTAGCAACGAGGGGGGAGTGGATCTACATACCCTTGTAGATCGCGCGTGGAAGCGTTCAAGAGAACGGGGTTGATGGAGTCGTACTCGTCGTGATCCAAATCACCGATGATCCTAGCGCCGAACGGACGGCACCTCCGCGTTCAACACACGTATGGAGCAGTGACGTCTCCTCCTTCTTGATACAGCAAGGGGAAAGGAGAGGTTGATGGAGATCCAGCAGCACGACGGCGTGGTGGTGGAAGTAGCGGGATTCCAACAGGGCTTCGCCAAGCGCTGCGGGAGGATGGAGATGTGTCATGGGAGGGAGAGGGAGGCGCCAGGGCTTGGGTTGGGTTGCCCTCCCTTTCCCCCACTATATATAGGGCCAAGGGAGAGGGGGGAGGCGCAGCCTTGGCCCTTCCTCCAAGGAAGGGTGCGGCCAGGGGAGGAGTCCATCCTCCCCAAGGCACCTCGGAGGTGCCTTCCCCCTTTAGGACTCTTCCTTTCCCTTATCTCTTGGCGCATGGGCCTCTTGGGGATGGTGCCCTTGGCCCATATAGGCCAAGTCGCACCCCCTACAGCCCATGTGGCCCCCCGGGGCAGGTGGCCCCACCCGGTGGACCCCCGGGACCCTTCCGATGGTCCCGGTACAATACCGGTGACCCTGAAACTTGTCCCGATGGCCGAAATAGCACTTCCTATATATAATTCTTTACCTCCGGACCATTCCGGAACTCCTCGTGACGTCTGGGATCTCATCCGGGACTCTGAACAACTTTCGGGTTACCGCATACTAATATCTCTATAACCTTAGCGTCACCGAACCTTAAGTGTGTGGACTCTACGGGTTCGGGAGACATGCAGACATGACCGAGATGACTCTCCGGTCAATATCCAACAGCGGGATCTGGATACCCATGTTGGCTCCCACATGTTCCACGATGATCTCATCGGATGAACCACGATGTCAAGGACTTAATCAATCCCGTATACAATTCCCTTTGTCTAGCGGTACGATACTTGCCCGAGATTCGATCGTCGGTATCCCGATACCTTGTTCAATCTCGTTACCGGCAAGTCTCTTTACTTGTTCCGCAACACATCATCCCGTGATCAACTCCTTGATCACATTGTGCACATTATGATGATGTCCTACCGAGTGGGCCCAGAGACACCTCTCCGTTTACACGGAGTGACAAATCCCAGTCTCGATTCGTGCCAACCCAACAGACACTTTCGGAGATACCTGTAGTGTACCTTTATAGCCACCCAGTTACGTTGTGACGTTTGGCACACCCAAAGTATTCCTATGGTATCCGGGAGTTGCACAATCTCATGGTCTAAGGAAATGATACTTGACATTAGAAAAGCTTTAGCATACGAACTACACGATCTTTGTGCTAGGCTTAGGATTGGGTCTTGTCCATCACATCATTCTCCCAATGATGTGATCCCGTTATCAACGACATCCAATGTCCATGGTCAGGAAATCGTAACCATCTATTGATCAACGAGCTAGTTAAGTAGAGGCTTACTAGGGACATGGTGTTGTCTATGTATCCACACATGTATCTGAGTTTCCTATCAATACAATTCTAGCATGGATAATAAACGATTATCATGAACAAGGAAATATAATAATAACTAATTTATTATTGCCTCTAGGGCATATTTCCAACAGGTAGAACATCAAGATCGTCACCACGCCGTCGTGCTGACGGAACTCTTCCCCGACATTCTGCTGGATCGGAGTCCGGGGATCGTCATCGAGCTGAACGTGTGCTAGAACTCGGAGGTGTCGTAGTTTCAGTGCTTGATCGGTCGGGCCGTGAAGACGTACGACTACATCAACCGCGTTGTGCTAACGCTTCCACTTTCGGTCTATGAGGATACGTAGATAACACTCTCCTCTCTCGTTGCTATGCATCACCATGATCTTGCGTGTGCGTAGGAAAATTTTGAAATTACTACGTTCCCCAAGAGTGGCATCTGAGCCTAGGTTTTATGCGTTGATGTTATGCACGAGTAGAACACAAGTGAGTTGTGGGCGATATAAGTCATACTGCTTACCAGCATGTCATACTTTGGTTCGGCGGTATTGTTGGATGAAGCGGCCCGGACCGACATTACGCGTACGCTTACGCGAGACTGGTTCTACCGACGTCCTTTGCACACAGGTGGCTGGCGGGTGTCAGTTTCTCCAACTTTAGTTGAACCGAGTGTGGCTACGCCCGGTCCTTGTGAAGGTTAAAACAACACCAACTTGACAAACTATCGTTGTGGTTTTGATGCGTAGGTAAGAACGGTTCTTGCTAAGCCCGTAGCAGCCACGTAAAACTTGCAACAACAAAGTAGAGGACGTCTAACTTGTTTTTACAGGGCATGTTGTGATGTGATATGGTCAATACATGATGCTAAATTTTATTGTATGAGATGATCATGTTTTGTAACCGAGTTATCGGCAACTGGCAGGAGCCATATGGTTGTCGCTTTATTGTATGCAATGCAATCGCGTTGTAATGCTTTACTTTATCACTAAGCGGTAGCAATAGTCATGGAAGCATAAGATTGGCGAGACGATAACGATGCTACGATGGAGATCAAGGTGTCGCGCCGGTGACGATGGTGATCATGATGGTACTTCGGAGATGGAGATCACAAGTACAAGATGATGATGGCCATATCATATCACTTATATTGATTGCATGTGATTTTTATCTTTTATGCATCTTATCTTGCTTTGATTGACGGTAGCATTATAAGATGATCCCTCACTAAATTATCAAAGTATAAGTGTTCTCCCTGAGTATGCACTGTTGCGAAAGTTCTTCGTGCTGAGACACCACGTGATGATCGGGTGTGATAGGCTCTACGTTCAAATACAACGGGTGCAAAACAGTTGCACACGCGGAATACTCAGGTTAAACTTCACGAGCCTAGCATATAACAGATATGGCCTCGGAACACGGAGACTGAAAGGTCGAGCGTGAATCATATAGTAGATATGATCAACATAGTGATGTTCACCATTGAAACTACTCCATCTCACGTGATGATCGGACATGGTTTAGTTGATTTGGATCACGTGATCACTTAGAGGATTAGAGGGATGTCTATCTAAGTGGGAGTTCTTAAGTAATATGATTAATCGAACTTTAATTTATCATGAACTTAGTCCTGGTAATATTAGCATATCTATGTTGTAGATCAATAGCTCGCGTTTAGCCCCCATGTTTTATTTTTGATATGTTCCTAGAGAAAACTAAGTTGAAAGATGTTAGTAGCAATGATGCGGATTGGATCTGTGATCTGAGGTTTATCCTCATTGCCGCGCAGAAGAATTATGTCTTTGATGCACCGCTAGGTGACAAACCTATTGCAGGAGCAGATGCAGATGTTATGAACATTTGGCTAGCTCAATATGATGACTACTTGATAGTTTAGTGCACCATGCTTAAACGACTTAGAATCGGGACTTCAAAGACGTTTTGAACGTCATGGACCAGATGAGATGTTCCAGGAGTTGAAGTTAATATTTTAAGCAAATACCCGAGTTAAGAGATATGAAGTCTCCAACAAGTTCTATAGCTAAAAGATGGAGGAGAATAGCTCAAGCAGTGAGCATGTGCTCAGATTGTCTGGGTACTACAATCGCTTGAATCAAGTGGGAGTTAATCTTCCAGATAAAATAGTGATTGACAAAATTCTCTAGTCACCATCACCAAGTTAGTAGAACTTCGTGATGAACTATGATATGCAAGGGATAACGGAAATGATTCGCAAGCTCTTCGTAATGCTGAAATCGACGAAGGTAGAAATCAAGAAAAATATCAACTGTTGATGGTAGACAAGACCACTAATTTCAAGAAAAGGGCAAAGGGAAGAAGGGGAACTTCAAGAAGAATGACAAGCAAGTTGCTGCTCAAGTGAAGAAGCCCAAGTCTGGTCCTAAGCCTGAGACTAAGTGCTTCTACTGCAAAGGGACTGATCACTGGAAGCGGAACTGCCCCAAGTATTTAGTGGATAAGAAGGATGGCAAAGTGAACAAAGGTATATTTGATATATAGATTATTGATGTGTATTTTACTAGTGTTCGTAGCAACCCCTCAGTATTTGATACTGGTTCAGTTGCTAAGAGTAGTAACTCGAAACAGGAGTTGCAGAATGAACATAGACTAGTTAAGGGTGAAGTGACGATGTGTATTGGAAGTGGTTCCAAGATTGATATGATCATCATCGCACACTCCCTATACTTTTGGGAATAGTGTTGAACCTAAATAAGTGTTATTTGGTGTTTGCGTTGAGCATGAATATGATTTGATCATGTTTATTGCAATACGGTTATTTATTTAAGTAAGAGAATAAATTGTTGTTCTGTTTACATGAATAAAACCTTATATGGTTACACACCCAACGAAAATGGTTCGTTGGATCTCGATCGTAGTGATACACATATTCATAATATTGAAACTAAAAGATGCAAAGTTAATAATGATGGTGCAATTTATTTGTGGCACTGCCGTTTAGGTCATATTGGTGTAAAGCGCATGAAGAAAATCCATACTGATGGCCTTTTGGAATCACTTGATTATGAATCAGTTGATGCTTGCGAACCATGCCTCATGGGCAAGATGACTAAGACTCCGTTCTCCGGAACAATGGAGCGAGCAACAGATTTGTTGGAAATCATACATACTGATGTATGTGGTCCGATGAATATTGAGGCTCGTGGCAGGTATCATTATTTTCTGATCTTCACAGATGATTTGAGCAGATATGAGTATATCTACTTGATGAAACACAAGTCTGAAACATTTGAAAAGTTCAAAGAATTTCAAAGTGAAGTGGAGAATCATCGTAACAAAAATAAAAGTTTCTACGATATGATCGCAGAAGTAAAATATTTGAGTTACGAGTTTGGCCTTCAGTTAAAAACAATGTGAAATAGTTTCACTACTCACGCCACCTGGAACACCACAGCATAATGGTGTGTCCGAACGTCATAACTGTACTTTATTAGATATGGTGCGATCTATGATGTCTCTTACCGATCTACCACTATCGTTTTGGGGTTATGCATTAGAGACAGCTGCATTCACGTTAAATAGGGCACCATCTAAATCCGTTGAGACGACACCGTATGAACTATGGTTTGGCAAGAAACCTAAGCTGTCGTTTCTTAAAGTTTGAGGTTGCAATGCTTATGTGAAAAAATTTCAACCTGATAAGCTCTAACCCAAATCGGAGAAGTGCATCTTCATAGGATACCCAAAACAAAATGTTGGGTACACCTTCTATCACAGATCCGAAGGCAATATATTCGTTGCTTTGAATGGATCTGTAACACCCCGGATGCAACTTTCACAATTTGTACTTCCAACTCTTACCGTTTCCGGCGTTAAGTTAATTCATTTTCTCGGGTTCGGGTTTTTGTCTCCGTGTGTTTTTGTCGTTGTCATGCATCTCATAGCATGTCATCATGTGCATTGCATTTGCATACGTGTTCGTCTCATGCATTCGAGCATTTTCCCCGTTGTCCGTTTTGCATTCCGGCGCTTCGTTCTCCTCCGGTGGTCATTTCTAGCTTTCTTTCGTGTGTGGGGATTAAACATTTCCGGATTGGACCGAAACTTGCCAAGCGGCCTTGGTTTACTACCGGTAGACCGCCTGTCAAGTTTCGTATCATTTGGACTTCGTTTGATACTCCAACGGTTAACCGAGGGACCGAGGGACATCCGCCGCCGCCGCCCGGGCCTCGTCTTCCTTGCCCGCCCGCACCTTCCCCGTCGCCGGCCACCCCGCCGCCGCGCGCCATCTCCGGTGAAGTCGCCGCCTCGCCGCCTCCTCGCATCGCCCGCGCCGCGCCGCCTTCGCCGCGCCCCGCCGCC